>NW_007032141.1:22418-25490 GCF_000164805.1 Carlito syrichta | reverse complement strand
ACAGGCTGAGCCACCGAGCCCGGCTGGGATTTTTTTTTTTTAAGCTCCCCAGGTGACGCTAATACTCAGTGAAGATGGAGAACTTCTGCTTTAGGGTAAACTCAATTCTCATTACACAGCAGACAGTCCCTTAGAGCAGAAAGCACTCATGTGTGACATATTTGGAAAAACATTTAAAGATTTCATTTCACAAGATGAGTTAACTGATAGATTTAATAGCAAACGATGGAGTTGTCCCACTAGTGATGAATAAAAAAAACAAAAATAAAACTATTAAGTGTCGGAGGGCAGAGCAGGAAGCGGATTTCACCCACTTCTCTCCCTCCTCCTTCCCAAAGCCAGTCTTGTTTGGATCACGACCACCAAAGCTGCCATGGGCTGGCCTCAGAAAGACACAAATAAGCTGGGCTCGGTGGCTCAGCCTGTCATCCCAGCACTTTGGGAGGCTGAGGTGAGTGGATTGCCTGAGCCCACGGGTTCGAGACCCACCCGGGCAACTTGGTGAGACCTCATCTCTACAATAAAATCAAAAATGAGCTGGGCATGGTAGCGCGCGCCTGTAGTTCCAGCTACTCGCAAGGCTGAGGCGGAAGGATCCCCGGAGCCCAGCAGGTCGAGGCTGCGGTGGCCGGGAGCGGCCACTGCACTCCAGTCTGGGTGACAGAGTGAGACTCCAGCTCAAAAAACAAAAAAGACACAAACACTTCAGGCTATTAACTCCATCCTAACTGATAATTGCATAGCACGTTCTCCCTCACACAGGATCTCAAAGACCTTCTCACATTGAAAAGCCACAAATGAAACTCAGTGCATGGTGAGTAGGCATTACTTTACCAAACTGGAGACATTTTGTCACTTGCCCAGTGCCACTGCTTGCCCCTCTCCCTGAATGTCCCCAGAAAATGCCCTGGTAGCCAGCAAAGACGATAAAAAAGAAAAATAACAGCTCGGCACACAAATGAAACATCTGCGGCGAATATGGACAGAACACAAAGGTTGGAAGAGGGACATAATTCCACCTAGAAGAGGAACTCTGTTAGTGAAGCTGCTTCTCTTTCTTCAAGAAGTGGAACTCCTAATTCTGATCCCAGTTAGACAGTCTCGTGGCAGGCAAGAGACATGTCAAATGATTGCTGCCTCACTGGAACACATTCCATGTCACTAGACAAGGATACAAGCTCAGACCTATCTCATGGTCCACCGAAGTAAGTGACAAATCGAAATACATGTGTGCCTGTTGATCATTCAAGAGTGATTCAACAAGTATTTATTAAGCATCAGTTATGGACAGAGTACTAGAGGACATTCAATGCAGAGAGATAGAAACACGAGTGCAATACTGATCCTTAAAGACATCTGTACTCTCCTGGACAACATAAGATATGTGTAACTATGACACACGGTATAACTAAGTACAGAGAAAATGCAGAGGGAATTCTGGTAAGAGAAATGACTTTCAGCTGTGCTGATGGTAAGTACAGGTTTGGTGGAGGTTCGGAGCCAAACATTTCACCAAAAAGCCAGTCCGCCAAAGGATTAATCCTCCAAAACCCTGTAGGAGCTGATGATTGTGGAGGAGCAGAATGCGGACATGGAAGGGGCATGAAAGGGTAGACAGAGTGGGGTTGACTGGGCATCCCTGTTGGGAGCCGGCCACGGAGGCCCCACCGAGCGTTAGGGATCAGGGAGGGTCATGGACCCCGAGACCACTAGGATGTGTTCAGGAGCCATTGACCCCATTTTCCTCCTCCTTTTACCATGTAGCACAAGTAACCTAAAGGAACTCTGCTGATCTAAGCTGAAGGCTCTGTGACTGTGACAGGCATGGCTCACTCTAGAAACTCATTGTTCCTGTTTCCCATAAACTGTGGTTTCGGCTTAGGTATTAGATATAATTCAAATTCAGGTCACATTTGGGAGCCTTTTATACGTTACAAGCTTCTTTATAAGATTTAAAAGTGTATTTATAGAATTAGTATATACTGATGGAGAGCTGTTTTCAGCTTTTCAATGGTATAGATGATTATCTAGAGTTATCAGAAATGGCCCAGCACAAAGTTTGGGCTGGGCCACAGTCCTGAGGGCCCAATGTGTACTTTGGACTGGGCTGCATTCTTTTAGGCCACCTTTAGCTACAGTTGGTGTAGGGTTTTTTCTACCTATTATAGAAATTGAATTTATTTTATTCATAGAGAGTATTGTAGAATAGATCATGCTACATCAGGGAATCATGTTAGTTCAAGCATGATCAATCATTATATTTTGAGGTTTAATAAGAATACAGTTAACTTTAGAAATTTCATTGTCTCCATTTTCTACTATTGTGGTTTTGGCCTTAGTACATTTACAGTTTATATTTTGGTTTTATTTTTAGAAGCCTTGCTGCTGATGATCAGCTTTATATATTAGGATTAGGAATTAGAAACTTTCATAGAAATTAGGATAGATATATAGGACTTTAGAATAGCCATTTTGTTAAGAGATTGTAATCTATTGTTCCAAAAGATGGCCCACCGTGAACCTTGGACTGGGCCACATCCTGTAGAGCCCAGTGTGATCTTTGGACTGGGCCACATTCTTTAGGAGTTGGCTTAAGCTTCCATAGCATTGTGTAAGTAGTATTAGCATAGAATAGAAAGGTAATAAAATTTAAGTTAGTCATCATGGGTGTTGTGTGCGCATGAGCTTTAGAAGTTATTGATTATCAGAACACCATGATGCTAGTAGGGATTGTTGCACTGCTTTTGAAGAGCATTAACTAGCAAAGGGAACAATAAGACAATCTTGGGGTTTGTCCTTCCTCATACCAGAGAAAACATCTGGTGGGTGGGGGACGCCCCTCCTGCACCTGGCTTTGTGTTCACGTGAAAGACTTGTGAGACTGTCTGTGTAAAATTTGGGGATAAATACCTGCTGTAATTTTCAATAAACGGCTTCTGCTCATTTCACTGAACAGTTGTCCACTTTATTTCTCTTTCTTCCTTGCGGGGGGCCAGCCCCTGCAAGTTTTGGGGAGTCCCTTGGAAGATGTGGTGGCGTCGGCAAATCTGTAGGGATAGATATTAAAAGAAG
>NW_007032141.1:1500-21491 GCF_000164805.1 Carlito syrichta | reverse complement strand
ATCTTACACAGAAGCTTGTACCGCATAAAAGGCTCCCAAATGTGACCTGAATTTGAATTATATCTAATACCTAGGCCGAAACCGTAGTTTATGGGAAACAGGAACAATGGGTTTCTAGAGTCAGCTATGCCAGTCACAGTCACAGAGTCTTCAGCTTAGGCCAGCAGAGTTCCTTTAGGTTGTTCTTGTGCTGCATGGCAAAAGGGGGAGGAAAATGGGGTCTACGGCTTTCGAACACGTCCTAGCGGTCTCGAGGTTCATGGCCCTCCCTGATCCCTAACGCTCAGTGGGCCTCCATGGCCGGTTCCCAACACTTCCTCTTTATATCTATCCCTCCATCTTTCTTTCTTTTAATATCTATCCCTACTACAGAAACGGCTTCTGCACTAGACAGAATCCAGTCTCTTTCTTTCTCCCCCCTTTCTCCTTCTTTCTCTTTATTTCTCCAGAATAATCGCCAACGCTGCCACACCTTCCAAGGGACCTCCTAAATCTCCCCAAAACTTGCAGGGGCTGGCCCCCCGCATATCCCTAACTTGGAGAATCAACAAGAAAAGGAGCCTGCATTTTAAAGTAACGGGACACAGAGCACATGTGACACACAGAGAATCATTTTTGCTTAGCTAGTCTAAAGAGTCTTTAAAGGGAATAAGGGAAAATAAAAAGAGAAGAATTGTAAGAGCAGATCATGAAGAACTGAGCATGCACAGCTAAAGGGTCCACTGGGCATGAGGCCGTGTCCACACTCTCCAACAAGAAAGTGACATGGTCAGAGCTGTACTTCAGGAAGTCACTAACCTCTCTGGATCTGGAAGCCCTCATCAACTAAAAGAAAGAAGTGAGACAACTGGGACATTTACTCAGTCTCCCACTTGGTTACCCAAGAGGCCAGGGGTGGCGGTTCACGCCTGTAATCCTAGCACCTTGGGAGGCCAAGGCTGGAGGATTGCTTGAGCCCAAGAGTTCAAGACCAGCCTGGGCAACATAGTGAGATCTCATTTCTATTTGAAAATTTCAAAAAATTAGCGAAGTGTCATGGCACACTCCTGAAGTCCTAGCTGCTCAGGAGGTTGAGGGAGAAAGAAATGCTTGAGCCCAGGAGATCGAAGCTACAGTGAGCCATGATTGTACCCCTGCACTCCAGTCTGGGTAACAGAGACCCTGACTCAAAAATAATGATAATAATAAGATTGCCGAAGAGGAAGCCATTATGTTCTTCAGCAGAACAGAATGAAGGGGATGACTTCACAAGATGAGCCTGTCAGCCAGCAGTTATCACAGGAATTCCTGTGTTGGTAGCATCCTCAGCTCAGTGCCTTCCTTGTATCATAAAGTTCTTAGGAATGCTTTTGATACACAATGACCATGATGCATACATTGTGGATTGAAGACAGGCAACATGTTTCTCTTTAGAAAGCAGAATGATGTAATTGCAAAATGGTTTTAGATGAGAGTCACAAAAGAGATGCTTGGGATAGTGAAGTATGTAACTAACACTCATGAGCTGTTCAACATTCTCATCGTGTGTCTACTCCGCATTGATCCAATGTGTTATCGAGCACTGCTGTGAACCAGGCACCTGCTAGGCAAGGAACAAATATTTTAGGCTATTGACTCCATCCTAACCATCAAAACTGATAACTGTCTAGAACGTTATCCTTCTCACAGGATTTCTAAGACATTCTCCCAGTTAATAGTCACAGAGGAAACTCGGGAGACCACGCTCCCTGACATGGACTCGTCCTTTGTGGAGTTTACAACCTGGAAGGAGAGACAGACATATGCATGATCAGACTGCCAGCAGCACTATTGGGAGAAGTGCTGGAAACGGTGAGCCATTTTAGCCTGTGGGGCTGGTCGAGATCAGGGTGTAGGAAGAATTGACCCACCTCCTGTGAGAGAGGTGTTTAAGATGAGCCCTGAAGGAGGAAAAGCAACCTTGGCGCAGAACAGGGAAGATACCTGAGAGGTTGATCATTCCCTGCATCTTTCTATGAGAGTGTAGTGAAGACCAAATAGGAGTTTGTAAGGCAAAGAGTTGCATCAGATCATGGTTTTCAGGGAAGGGGACTCATGGTGCCCATGCCCCAATCCCTGCTGGGGAGGTCAATGAAGAGAACGTGGTCCCTGTCCTTCAGCATCACCAGCACGGCCAGCTGCAGTGTCCACATCCCATGCTCACCTCTTTCTGGATATGACGGTTCCACGTGTCTCTTGGGTTACATCTTCCCTCCAGTATTAACACGGAAAGTGCCTAGACCTTGGAATATTGTTTTTATTCATTTCTTTTTCTTAAGTGTCATTTTGAAAATGATTAAAAAGGGGGAAAAGTCAAAACAAAAAATTACCTGAAAAGTTCTTATATCAGCTGCTTAAGTATTTTTTAATGAAGCCGGCACACACCTGTAATCCCAGCGTGTCTCACACCTGTAATCCCAGCGCTTTGGAAGGCTGAGGTGAGAAGATTGCTTGAGCCAAGGAGTTCAAGACCAGCCTAGGGAACATAGTGAGACATCATCTTTACAAAAAAAAATCAAAAAATTAGCCGGGCAATGGTGGTGTGCATCTGTAGTCCCAGTTACTCAAGAGGCTGAGGCGAGAGGATTGATTAAGCCCAGAAATTCAAGGCTGTGCTGGGCTCGGTGGCTCAGCCTATAATCCCGCGCATTTGGGAGGCTGAGGTGAGTGGATTGCCTGAGCCCACGGGTTCAAGACCCACCTGGGCAACTTGGCGAGACCTCATCTCTACAATAAATCAAAAATTAGCCAGGTGTGGTAGCGCGCCTGTAGTTCCAGCTACTTGGAAGGAAGGCTGAGGTGGAAGGATCGCTGGAGCCCAGCAGGTTGAGGCTGCTGTGGCCGGGAGCGGCCACTGCACTCCAGTCTGGGTGACAGAGTGAGACTCAAACTCAAAAAAAATAAATAAATTCAAGGCTGTGATGAGCCATGATTGTGCCACTGCACTCCAGCCTGGGTGACAAAGTAAGAATCTGACCTGAAAAAAAATATATATATATAAACTTTTTTATATAATATATCTATATATAATGTAGATATTAGAAGTCTCCGTCTTTCATAACCCTCTCCCTGGCATTCATTCCTATTTCCACAAACATCTTATTCCTGTTAATACACTGGGCATTTCCTTTTCCATTTTTCCTGTTTACTCAGACTTGATTTTTTTCTTTAATAAATAACTTTTCACATCAAATTGTAAATGTCAAAATTTCCAGTACATATATTCCCAAGATGTATATATAATATCAGCACATTCAGGAAAAGAGAAAAGCCACCACAATTCAAGATTTTTTTTAAATGTTCTATTATTGTCCCAGTATTTTCCTCTCAAGGGCTCTAGAATGCAAAAACTCAATAAATTCTGAACTGATAGAAGAAGACCGACCTAGACTGACAGTAGGATTACTGGTGAGAAACAGGGGAGACCAATAAGCAAACACCTGGGGAGATCAGTTTCTTCCATGATAAACTGTGTATTACATAACACACTGAGTCGGGATCTCTTTCTATAACCCAAACTGGAGTGCAGCACAGAATCACAGCTCACTGCAGCTTTGACCTCCTGAGCTCAAGAGACCCTCCCACCACACCCTCCTATATAGCTAGGACTAGAGGTGTGCATCACCATGCCCATTTACTTCTTTAATTTTTTTATAGAGTCGAGGTTTCACTGTACTGCTCCAGTCTATCTCGAACTCCTTAGCTCAAGTGATCCTCTTGCCCCAGCCTCCCAAAGTGCTGGGATTTCAGGCATGAGCCACTGAATCTGGCTGCTTAGTATATATTTTTAATAGTTATATCACAAATTGTATTCAACTTTTTTTTTAACTGTATTGGTATTCACTTTATACACTCAAAAAGACAGTCTTCCACGATGAGGCAAATTCACGTCAGCCACAACCAGGAACAGAATGTGGAATGACGTAAATTCACATCAGTGGTTGCAAATGAGGCAAAGTTATATTAGTCATTAGGAGAATCCAAATAAAAAGCAAGACACACCATCGAAACCACAATGATGGTTTCTAATAGGCTTCATGCCTATTAGAATGGCTCTTAACACAAATCTCAAAAATCAAATGTTGTTGGGGATGTGGAGAAACTGGAACCCTTATGCATTACTGGTGGGAATATAAAATGGTGCAGCTACTATGAATAACAGCAGGGCAGTTCCTCAAAAACTCAAGCATACAATTATTCTATGATCCAGCAACCCCACTTCTGCATTTACAACCCCAGAAGTGAAAAAAGAAAAAAAAAAAAGAAAGCTGAGTTTTACAGTTACCTGTCACCAATGTTCATGGCAGCATTAACCACATCAGTCAAACAGAGGAAACAACATAAACATCCACTGACATTTAGGGAAAACAAATAGATCAACAATGTGGTATATATCCACACTGGAGTAAATTAGACTCTAAAACAGAGGGGAGATCCTACATACACGCTACCATACGGATGAATCTTAAAAACATTACACTAAGTGAACTAAGCCAGAAACCAAAGACAAATATTGTATAGTTCTACTTTTTTGAGGTATCTAGAGTAGTCAAACTTAAAAGATAGAAAGTACAATACATAGTGGTTCATTTCTGAACCAAATCGAATTATTACATACTGCAAAGGTATAATGAGGGGGCGGGAGGGATGAGGAGACAAGTAACCTCAAACGGCATACAAACAGAAGCAAACCTAGTCAGTCGCTCAACAACAAACTGATAACCAGGCACAGAGAAAACTGGCATGCAGTGAAGAGAGGCCTAGGCTCTGTCCTCACCCTGCTTCTGGAAGGTCCTTGGAATGTCCTAACCCAATAAAAGCATCTCTGCTTATCTGAGGGATTGGTACTGTACCTGACCATCTAAAAACATGATGTATATAGCGGGGGCTCTGGGCCGCTCCAGTTACCAGCTCTCCTCTGGAGGGCTAGAGGCTATCAGCTATGTCTATAAAACTCTAGACACCAAGGCTTGGGTACACTTCCCTGACTGGCAATACTTCGTGGTTTCTGTCACACACTATCACTGGGAGCAGTTAGCACTGCTCATGTTTGTGCACAGAACTTTCCTTGCCTTATATGTCCCTTTCCCTGGCTGATTTAGTCTATATCCTTTTCTTGTAATAAACTCTGTGAGTGTAACAGTGTTCAGTGAGTCCTAAAAGTTCTCCTAACTAGAAGGTAAGGGTGGCTTGAGGGACCCTCAACTTACAACTGCTGTCAGAAATGAGGGTGGTCTTGAGGACTGCAACCTAACACGGCAACTGATAATAATTTAAAAGTACCAAAGATAAATTCCCAGGTTCAAAAAGAATTACAAAGAAATCTTTGTCTTCACTCAATGGGGTTCTTGTTTCTAGGAATACTGGCTTTGTACTGTTGACATCAGTTTACATAAATGGTATCAAATTTTATATAAAGTTGGTTATCTTGCCAGTCCCTATATCAATCTGCACTGTATCGTGCACCTTGATAAGAGGATCTGGATAGCGGATGGTACGAGCGACAGGTGTGGGATTACCTTTGTATCCACAGTAATCTTCCTCACTTTGCACACCTTGTACTTTGCCTCTTCTGCTTTGATAGGGTGAACAGCAAAATGGCCCTGGCGTCATAGACCAGGTGGAAATGCTTACCTATCTTCTCGATGCTGATGATGTCCATGAATCCAACAGGGTATGTGATGTCTATTCAAACCTTGCCATCAATTCTGATGAAGTGCTGTATACATGTCTTCTTTACCTCATCTCCAGTCGATGTATATTTGAGTCTATTCCTGAGGAAGATGATGAGGGGGAGACATTCCCTCAGCTTGTGGGGCTCTGTCAATGGACAGGGTGAGAACACCCCCATTAGTCTGTTGAGCATTAAATGCTTCAGTGTGGCAACATGCTTCAGGTGCTTCTTGGGGCCTCGGGCCACGGCAAGATGCCGTGAAGGAAAAGTAGAATTTAACTTTTAAAATGCAACAAATGCTCTATTGTGGCACTTTGAAAAAGAAAAAGAAGCCGGGCTCAGTGGCTCAGCCTGTAATCCCGCGCCTTTGGGAGGCTGAGGTGAGTGGATTGCCTGAGCCCACGGGTTCGAGACCCGCCCGGGCAGCAAAACCTCATCTCTACAATAAATCAAAAAATCAGCTGAGCGTGGTAGCGTGCGCCTGTAATTCCGGCTACTTGGAAGGCTGAGGTGGAAGGATCGCTGGAGCCCAGCAGGTCGAGGCTGCGGTGGCCGGGAGCGGCCACTGCACTCCAGTCTGGGCGACCGAGAGAGACTCCAACTCAAAAAAAAAGAAAAAGAGGGTAAGAATATCTTAGTGAAATAAATAGCTGGGTATATAGTTTTCGCTTCATTAAAAACAAAAGCAACAAAAAAGCTAACACCTGGAAAATAGTTAAGGCAAATACAATGAATAATATATAAGTATTGGAACCAGATCCTATGATCTTATGATCAATATACTGAGTAAGGACTTAGTTCAAAGAAGCAAGCAATAGAAAACGCTTAATAAACAATTTCAGGCCAGGTGCAGTGGCTCATGCCTGTAATCCCAGAGCTTTGGTAGGCCGAGGTGAGAGGATTGCTTGAGCCCAGGAGTTCAAGACAACATAGCAAGACCTCATCTCTACAAAAATAAAAAAAAATAGCCAGGTGTGGTGGCACATGCCTGTAGTCCCAACTACTTGGGAGGCTGAAGCAGAAGGATCACTTGAGCCTAGGAGTGTGAGGCTACAGAGAGCAATGATTGTGCCACTGCACTCCAGCCTGGGCAACAGAGTGAGACATTGAAAAAAAAAAAAAAAAGAAAAGAAAATTAACATGTAAAAGAACAATATGTAAATATTGATAGGCACTTGTCTATTATCACAGGAAAAATGAGACCAAAGAACAGGCTTAAATGTCATTAGACAAAAGTTAGTATAAACAATTCACTCCATCTGGGGGTTGGGGGTGGAATTAGGTTAAAAACACAAGCAGGTGGGAGTGGTGGCTCAGCCTGTAATCCCAGCGCTTTGAGAGGCCGAGACAAGTGTTCCCTCAACTGGTTCAAGACCAGCCAGGGCAACTTGGTAAGACCTTGCCTCTACAATAAATAAAAAATTAGTCAGGCATGGTAGCACCTGCCTGTAGTTCTGGCTACTTGGAAGGCTGAGATGGAAGGGTTGCTAAAGCCCATTAAATCGAGGCTGCGGTGGCCATGAGTGTGCCACTGCACTCCAGCCTGGGCGACAAGACTGAGACTCCAACTCAAAAAAAAAAAAAAAAAACCCCCACAGGAAATGTAAATTGATTACTGTCAAATTAATTTTAATGCAAATAAGCACATACAGGAACAATGCCTTGCATGCGCTTTCAAACATCTCTCCAAATCACCCTCCTTTTCAAACCTCGTTCTCCAAAATAAAGCTAAACCACGCTGCAGCCTCCCCGCCCACGTCCTCCCCGGTGTTGCAGTAACCAAGCAAAGTCATTGAGGGAAAAGTTTAGGCAGCACGAAGCACACGAGGGTGGAGCTAGAGGACTGTGGCTTCTGTGCATCACTTCAATCAAGACGCAAGGAGGAAGTACATTGCGATTACAGAAGATACCACCAGAGGGGGCTTGTGAGCCATGAGGAAGCAGCAGGGCCAGGAAAAACGGAAAAGACATCGTTACTAAAAGAGATCATGTTTACTGAGAGATAAGCACATTTATTAAATTAAATTTAATCTTTCCTCTAGTTCTAGGGATTAAATAAGATAATGGAAGTTAGTCTTAGCAAAATCTTTTTTTTTATAGAGATAGGCTAGAGTGCAGTGGTGCAATCTCCTGGGCTTGAACTCCTGGACTCAAGCGATTCTCATGCTTCGGACTTCCAAAGTGCTTGGATTACAGGCGTGAGTCACCACATTCAGTAGGTTTATCAAAATCTGAAAGCCGTTATGTAATTTCTGTTCGGTTTCCTACTATTTATGAGAACTACCTTTTTGTTTTACAAGTGCCGTCTTTTACCTTCCCAAGCTAGAATCAGTGCCCTTACTTCCCCTCACAGCAGTTTTCATATCATGTTGTAACTTTGGGCTTAATTATCTTTCCTGCCCTAGTACTGGGACCAAGCCTATTTCTTACACAGGTCTATTTCCAGCCTCTGTTGCTTAATCTCTTGGGTGCACTCGGAACCCTTTGGGAAAATGAATGAGCCCTGGACTTCCAGTCCAGGGCTCAGAAGGCAAGGTCATGTCCAAGGGCAGGTCATGTTTAGAATCTGGGCTGCTGCCGGGCTCAGTGGCTCAGCCTGTAATCCCGCGCCTTTGGGAGGCTGAGGTGAGTGGATTGCCTGAACCCGTGGGTTCGAGACCCACCCGGACAACTTGGTGAGACCTCATCTCTACAATAAATCAAAAATTAGCCGGGCATGGTAGCATGCACCTGTAGTTCCAGCTGCCTGGAAGCCTGAGGCGGAAGGATCGCCAGAGCCCAGCAGGTCGAGACTGCGGTGGCTGGGAGCGGCCACTGCACTCCAGTTCTGGGTGACAGAGCCAGGACTCCAACCCAAAAAATAAAAAAAAAAAAGAATCTGGGCTGCTTCCAAGGATGGGGTCACATCTAGGAGTGGAGTCGTGTCCAGGAGCAGAGTCTGAGCAGAGTGCTCCTTGGGCTTCTTTTTTCTTGTTGTTTTAAATGGACACATATGATTGTACATATTGATGAGGTACAGTGTGATGTTGTACATGTTTACATTGTATAAAAATCAAACCAGGGTATTTGCATAACCATCACCTCACACATTCATCATCTCTGTAATGAGGACATTAAAAATCCTCTCTTCTCACTATCTTAAAATATGCAATAAAATATTGTTACCCAGAGTCACCCGACCCAGCAATACAACAACAGAACTTAACCCTCTCATCTACTTGTAGTTTTGTAGCAGTGGACCAGTCTCTTCCATCTTCCCCTCCTCTCAGTGCCCGCCGAATCCTCTCATAAGCACGATACACTCTCCACTTCTATAAGTTTCTTTTTCTTTGTTTGTTTTTGTTGGGTTTTTTTGTTTGTTTACTTGCTTTTTTTGAGTTGGAGTCTCACTCTGTCGCCCAGACTGGAGTGCAGTGGCCGCTCCCAGCCACCGCAGCCTCGGCCTGCTGGGCTCCGGCGATCCTTCCGCCTCAGCCTTCCGAGTAGCTGGAATTGCAGGCACACGCTACAACGCCCGGCTGATTTTTGATTTACTGTAGAGATGAAGTCTCGCCAAGTTGCCCAGGCGGGTCTCGAACCCGCGAGCTCAGGAAATCCACTCACCTCAGCCTCCCAAAACACGTGATTACAGGCTGAGCCACCAAGCCCGGCTGAGATAAGTTTCTTTAGATTTTACATGAGTGAGG
This sequence comes from Carlito syrichta, assembly GCF_000164805.1. Classification (NCBI taxonomy): domain Eukaryota; kingdom Metazoa; phylum Chordata; class Mammalia; order Primates; family Tarsiidae; genus Carlito; species Carlito syrichta. Next base: position 12,113 of record NW_007032141.1, on the reverse strand, counting down.
TCATGCAATATTTCTCATTCTGGGTCTGACTTTTCTCTTCATATTGTGTCCTCCAAGTCCATCCATGTTGCCCCAAATGACAGATTCTCCTTTCTTACTCCTGAATAGTATTTCATTGTGTATATAGACAGGCATGCATCACATAACAATAGGGACACGCTCTGAGAAATGAGTTGCTAGGCAATGCCCTCATCAAGCAAGCATCACAAAGTGTACTGACACACACTCAGACAGCACAGCCCAAGACACAGCTAGGCTTTGTGGGATAGCCTATTGCTCCTGGGCTACACACCTATTCAGCACGTCACTGTACTGACCGCCTTGGGGAATTATAACACAGTGGTATTTGTATTTAAACATACCTATCATAGGAAAAGTAGAGTATAAAAAATAAAAAATGAGTCAGGCACAGTGATGCATGCCTGTAGTTCCAGCTGTTTAGGACACTGAGATGGGAGGATAACTTGAGGCCAAGAGTTCAAGATTGCTGTGCCCTGTAATCATGCTTGGGAATAGTCAGTGTGTTCCAGCCTGGGCAACATGGCAAGACCCTACTCCAAAAAAAATTAAATTTAGGCTGGGCTCGGTGCCTCAGTCTGTAATCCCAGCACTTTGGGAGTCCGAGGCGAGTAGACTGACTGAGTCCTCAGGTTCAAGACCAGCCCGGGCAACTTGGCAAGACCTCACCTCTACAATAAATAAAAAATTAGTCGGGCATGGTAGCACGTTCTTGTAGTTCTGGCTACCTGGAAGGCTGAGGCAAAGAGTCACAGAGCCCAGCAGGTCGCCACTAGGGTGGACATGAGTGTGCCACTGCACTCCATTCCACTCTGGGTGCACTCCAGAGTGGGACTCCAACTCAAAAAAAAATTAAATTTAAAACTAGTAAACTTAGCCGGGCTCGGTGGCTCAGCCTGTAATCCCACACCTTTGGGAGGCTGAGGTGAATGGATTACCTGAGCCTGCGGGTTTGAGACCCCATGGGCAGCAAGACCTCATCTCTATAATAAATTTTTTTTAAAAATCAGCCGGGTGTGGTAGCGCATGCCTGTAATTCCGGCTACTCGGAAGGCTGAGGCGGAAGGATCGCCGGAGCCCAGCAGGCGAGGCTGCGGTGGCCAGAAGCGGCCACTGCACTCCATCCAGTCTGGGCGACCGAGTGAGACTCCAACTCAAAAAAAAAACAAAAAACTAGTAAACTTGTACATTCAAGTACTATAAGTGAAACTCGCAGGACTGGCAGTTGCTCTGGGTGTGTCAGTCAGTGAGGGGTGAGTGATTGTGAAGGCCTAGGACATTACTTGATAAACACCGTACACTTAGGTTACAGTAAAATTATTTAAAAAGTAAAATGTGCTATAACATTATGACAGCTACAATGTCATTAGATGACAAAAAAATTTTCAGCGCCATTATAATCATTCAGGACCATCACTGTATATGCAATCAGTCACTAACTGAAATGACATTATGTGGTGCATAACTGTACCGCATTTTCTTTATGCATTCATCTGTGGGTGGACATGTAGGCTGATCCCAATTTTGGCTATTGTAAATAGTGCTGCAATAAACATGAAAGTGTGGCTATTTCTTTGACATATTGATTTCATTTCCTTTTGATATACACCCAGTAGTGGGATTGCTGGATCATGCAATACTTCTATTTTTAATTGTTTGAGGAGCCTCCATAGTGTTTTTCATAGTGGCTGTACACATGTCCATTCCTACCAAAAGTGTATAAGAGCTTCCTTTTCTCCAAGTCCTCGCCAGCCCTTGTTATCCATTCTAACTGCCATGAGATAGCAGTTCTTCTGTTCTAATAGTCGTTCTTATTGATATCTCATAGTGGTTTTGATTTGCGTTTCCCTGATGATTAGTGATAATGAGCATTTACCTATCGTTGGCCCTTTGTATGTCTTCTTTTGATTAATGCCTATTTGGGTCTCCTGTCCATTTTGTAACTGGATTATTTGTTTTTTTGCTGTTGAGTCGCTTGAGTTCCTTATATTTTCTGACGATTAATCCCTTGTCAGACGCATAGTTTACAAATATTTTCTCCCATTCTGTAGGTTTTCTCTTTTTACTCTGTTGATTGTTTTATTTGCTCTGCAGAAACTTTTTAGTTTGATGTATTCCAATGTTTCTGAAAGGGTAAACTGAGGCAAGGTAGACTGGTGCCCTGGGAATAATGCAAAAAATTGCAAGGGAGAAGGAAACAATTATTATCCACCTTCCACAGACAGAAAGGGGTCAGCACTCATAGACAAGTGAGGCCTCGAAGACTGAGAGGGTGGGTATATTTAAGGCTCTTTGGGGCTGAAAGTCCAGAGGTTGCATTCTTTGATGTAGATAACAGAAGTCACATAAGTCCTGTTTCTAGACATCCCCAGGCACAGTATCTCATGACTCCAGGTGGTGGGCCGGAGGTTGGTTTGAAAAGACTGATAACAATACATCATAGCCATAAACATAGATGCCTAGAAGAACAATTAGGACTAGATATGCTTAAGGGACTAGAAATAATTACCAGGTCCTAACCCTGGGAGGCCGGTTTTACTTCTTGCTAATGATTAAGAGGTGAAAGAATAGACTGGTCAGCAGAAAGGCTCAGCAATACTCAACAGGGCCAGGGCTAAGAAAAACTGGCTGCACTACCGCTAGGTTCTTTTACCAAGTTCTAAAGTTCTTGGGGTCCCTACCTTTCAGTTTCTATTTTTGTGTTCGTTGCCTATGCTTTCTGGTCCTCTTCAAAAAAGTTTTTGCCCCTTTCAATATCATGTAGCATTTGCCCTATGTTTTCCTCTAGTAGTTTTAGAGTTTCAGGCCTTGCATTTAAGTCTTTTGTCCATTTTGAGTTGGTTTTTGCTTATGGTGAAGATAGAGGTCCAGTTTCATTCTTCTACACATAGACATTCAATTTCCCCCGCATCATCTATGGAAGAGACTATCCTTCCCCCAAATTGTGTTCTTGTCACCTTCATGGAACATCAGTTGGTTGTAGATGTGTGGATTTATTTCTGGGTTTTCCAGCCTGTTTCATTGGTTTATGTGTCAGTTTTTATGCCAGTACCATGCTACTTGGGTTACTGTTGCTTTATACTGTGTTTCTAAGTTAGGTAGTGTAATGGCCTCCATCTTTATTCTTTTTGCTCAAGATTGTTTTGGCCACTTAAGAGTCTTTCGTTGTTCCACACACAAATTTGAAGATTGTTTTGCCTATTTCTGTGAAGAGCATCACTGGTATTACGATAAACATAGAAATTAATATTTATCGCATTAAATCTGTGGATGACTTTGAGTAGTACAAATATTTTAACAATATTAATTTTTCCAAGCCGGGCTCGGTGGCTCAGCCTGTCATCCCGGGCCTTTGGGAGGCTGAGGTGAGTGGATGGCCCGAGCCCGCGGGTTCGAGACCCACCTGGGCAGTGAGACCTCATCTCTACAATAAATAAAAAAAAAAAAAAAAAATCAACCAAGCGTGGTAGCGCATGCCTGTAATTCCGGCTATTCGGAAGGCTGAGGCGGAAGGATCGCCGGAGCCCAGCAGGTGGCCGGGAGCCGCCACAGCACTCCAGTCTGGGCGACCAAGTGAGACTCCAACTCAAAAAAAAAAAAAAAAAAAAAAAAAAAAAAAATTTTAATTTTTCCAATGCATGAACATGAAATATCTTTCGATTTATTTGTGTACTATTTAATTTCTTTCATCAATATTTTATAGTGTGGGGAAATTATTTTCCTTTCTTTTCTTTTCTTTTTCTTTCTTTCTTTCTTTTTTTTTTTTGAGTTAGAGTCTCACTCTGTGACCCAGTCTTAAGTGCAGTGGTGTAATTCCAGCTCACTGCAGCCTTGACCTCTCAAGCAATCCTCTCTCCTCAGCTTCCTGAGTAGCTAGAACTACAGATGCACATCACTGCATTTGGCTCATTTTTTGTTTGCTTGTAGAGATGGAGTTCTCACTATGTTACTCAGGCTGGTCTTGAACTCCTGGGCTCAAGAGATCCTCCTGCCTCAGTCTCTCTTAAAATGCTGGATTACAAGCAAGAGCCACTGTGCCTAGTCTACATTTTATAGTTTTCAACATAGAGATCTTCTACCTCCTTCATTAACTTTATTCCTAGGTATCTTTTTTCTTCTAGAGCTATTGTAAATAGCTGTTAGCAGATGGAAACACTATTGATTTTTGTATGTTGTATACCTACCATTCAATTTTATTGAATTGTTTATCAGTCTGAAGAGTTTTATGGTGACTTTTTAGGGTTTTCTATATATAAGATTATGTCATCTGCAAACAAGGACAATTTAACTTCTTCTTTTCCAAATTAGATACCTTTTATTTTTATTTCTCTTGTCTAATTGCTTTTGCTAGGATTTCCAGTACTATATTGAAAAGAAGTGATGAGAATGGACATTTTTGTCTTGTCCCCTTGTTCATTTTTAAATTAGGCTGTTTGGTTCATTGCTATTGAGTTGTAGGTGTTGTTCATATATTCTTAGTATTAATACCTTATTAGATATAGATTTGTAAATATTTATTCCTAGTCCTTGAATTGCCTTTTATTTTGCTTTAATTTACAAAAGTTTGTAAGTTTGATCAAGTCCAATTTATCTAGTTTTTCCTTTTGTTATTGGTGCTTTTATATCATATCCATGAAAATCATTGCCAAATCCAATGTGATGAAACTTTTTCCCTATGTTTTCTTCTTAGAGTTTCACAGCTTTAGAGCTTATGTTTATAGGTCATTGATTCATTTTGAGTTAATTTTTGCATATTGTGTAAAAATTTCATTGTTCTGCTTGTGGATATGTTCCCAACATCATTTCTTGAAAAGATTGTTCTTTTCCCTGAGTGGTCTTGGCACCCTTGTCAAAAGTTTCACACATTTTCTTAAGGCATCAGCATTTTCCTTCAACTCATTTTATGTCAAATTGGCAGCAAGCTTTCATGTTGACTTTTAAAAGATGAGGGTTTGGATCATGGAATGCTCTATAATGATTAAGAGCAGTGTTTTGAATTTAAGAGGTTTGGATTCAAATTTGACTCCACTACCCTTTAACTGTGTTTCCTTGGACAACTTATTTAGTTTTATTTGGCCTCGGGTTTTCTCACCTTTAAAATAAACATAGTAATAGTACCCATCTTGCATTGTTGTTCAGAGATAAGAGTCCAGTCCAGCCCGGCACACAGTAAACATTCCATAAACAGCACCTGCAAGCTTTCCACTCTGTCAGCCCCAACATTCTCTATACAGAGCCATACAGGAAGATAGAGTGTTCTGGGATCAGCTTCTCAAACACTGTGATCCTCAGATGTGCAGTCGGAAAGTAAGTTTCCTTCCCACTGCAGTCTGATTATATGCCAGAAGCCTCCTGCTGGCTCACCAAATGGAAACGCAGTGTCATAAACCCTCACCCCAGGTTCCACCTCCTCTCTGGAGATCCTGTCCCCATTGCCAGCAGATGCTTATTTTCGCCTCCCACCATCAAGCTCCTTTCTGTGGACTGCCCTGTGTGCAGAGCTCTCTGTTACAAGGCTCCACCACTCCAGAAGACACGACCCGCCTTGGCCTCCTCACGGATGGTCCTGGAAACCTGGCCGCACAGCTCTGGTTACCAAGCCACCCGTCAGCCTTGTTGAAGGCCATGTAAGCCCTGCTGTGTTGCCGGCAGCGCACTTTCTCCTGTTGAGCACTAGAGGGCGCTCTGTACATTCCTATTAGAGGCACGGAGCCCATAAACGTGTGCTCCCGTGTGAAATGACACTAGTAGAGAAACAGCCAAAGAATCATGCACAAACACCCACTCATCATCACGTATATAGCACACATCTCCACAGCATAGATGTGCATATACACACCAGCTGAAGCACACAAACACACATCTATAAACATAGTCCCATGTCCATAAAAACTCAGACATACAAATCAGCTTATTTAGAAACAAAAGATACGTTCAGATACACACATACAGACCCACACAGATCCATTTAACACACACGCACAGATGTACAGACATACACAAAGCCAAAGACACACAGGTGGACACTATTGAGATACTTTCACTCCCACAACCTGACTCTGGGTTGGGGTCATTATTTGCATGTTACAGATGAAGAACTGAGCCTCAGGAGACGAAGAGTCCATGGGCACATAGCAAAAGATGGTAGAATTAAGATCAAATTTCAAGTAAGGAGAAGCACTATTTCAAAAGAGATAAGTCGCTGTTCATACTTACTTTTGCAATTACTCCAGTCTTATGGCCAATTCAGCTGTTGTTCCTTGAGAGCTATTGTTCTGAAACTTCCACCTTCAGATTCACTGATTTTTTTTTAATTTGCATCTTCATTTTAGATTCAGGAGGTACTCATGAACGTTCATTACATGGACAGATTGTATAGTTGTGGGAATTAGGTCTCAGGTGACCCATTCCCCAGGTAGTAAACATTATACCCCATTGGTAATTTCTGAACTGTAACCTCCCTCCAGAAAACACGACCCACCTAGGTCTCCTCAAGGATGGTCCAGGAAACCTGGCCACGCAGTTCTGGTTACCAACCCACCCACCCAATTGGGTCACCTGAGACCTAATTCCCATCCATATGAGTGAGAACACATGGTGTTTAATTGTCTGTTGCTGGGCCAATTCACTTTGGATGATGACCTCCAGCTCCATCCATGTTGCCGTAAAGGACATGATTTTATTCTTTTTTATGGTTATGTAGTATTCCATGGTATATATATACCACATTTTCTTTTTTCTTTTTTTTCTTTTTTTTTTGAGTTGGAGTCTCACTCTGTCGCCCAGACTGGAGTGCAGTGGCCACTCCCGGCCACCACAGCCTCGACCTGCTGGGCTCCGGCCATCCTTCCGCCTCAGCCTTCTGAGTAGCCGGAATTACAGGCATGCACTACCATGCCTGGCTGATTTTTTGATTTATTGTAGAGATGAGGTCTTGCTGCCCAGGCGGGTCTCGAACCCGCGGGCTCAGGCAATCCACTCACCTCGGCCTCCCAAAGGCGCGGGATGACAGGCTGAGCCACCGAGCCCGGCTACCACATTTTCTTTACCCAATCAATTGTTGGTGGGTACTTAGGTTGGTTCCATGATTTTACTATTACAGATTCACTGATTATTTAACTGATGATATTTTTCCAACCCAAAGCATATTTTTGTTCATTTTATTCTTATCAGGGATAAGGAGAGGAAACATTTAGATCATTCTGTCAAGGCAACTGCCTCTCAATACCCAGAATAAGGGAGGCTGACTCCATGAAAACTGCTGCAAACTTAGTAGGAGAAGCCAGGGAGGAGGAGGATGGTCTCCAACTCATATTACCTTTCAAATCTCACAAGTGCATCAAACTCACATCCAGAATGCCAGCTGCATTTGTGATTGGAGATCATGGATTCTAGCTTTTCGGCAACCAACTGGAGGAGGGTGAAATGAGACTGGAACAAGCTGCTCCGTAGTATCTACCACAGCAAGGTTTCACCGTCTTCAAGTGGGGAGGCCAGGATTTACACCCATATAGTGTGGAATCTGAGCCCTCTCTTACTCAAGCTCAGATGCTCTCGAACAAATAATATTGTGATTAAATTCATCATGAGGTTTTTTTGGGGTTTTGTTTTTGTTTTTGTTTTGTTTTGTGAGTTGGCGTCTCACTCTGTCACTCAGGCTGGAGTGCGGTGGCACGTTCATGGCCATCCCAATATCAACCTGCTGGGCTCAGACGATCCTTCTGCCTCAACCTTCCAAGTAGCTGGAACTACAGGCATGCATTACCACGCCTGGCTAATTTTTTATTTATTGTAGAGATGAGGTCTCATCAAGTTGCCTGGGCTGGTCTTGAACCCGCGGGCTCAGGCAATCCACTCACCTCGGCCTCCCAAAGTGCGGAGATTATAGGCTGAACCACCGAGTCCAGCCCATCATGAGGTTTTTGATAAGTGAAAATAAGGATCTTAAAAACTGGAATCCTAGCCAGGCTTGGTGGCTCAGCCTGTCCCAGCACTTTGGGAGGCCGAGGTGAATGGATTGCCTGAGCCCGAGGGTTCGTGACCTGCCTGGGCAACTTGGTGAGACCTCATCTCTACATAAAATCAAAAATTAGCCAGGTGTGGTAGCGCACGCCTGTAGTTCCAGCTACTTGGAAGGCTGAGGCAGAAGGATTGCCAGAGCCCGGCAGGTCGAGGCTGCGGTGGCTGGGAGTGGCCACTGCACTCCAGTCTGGGCAATGGAGTGAGACTCCAACTCAAAAAAAATCTTAGCTGGTTTTACTGCGTTCTCCAACAAGTGAGACCTGAGGCACAAGAGTCTTTGGACACTATTTATTACTTCAATAGGGAGCAGAAGAGGAAGCAAGGGAGAAGAAGGAGAGCCAGTACAAGAATGCATTTTTGAGCTGGTCTCAGGTAAGTGCAATGCATTGCTGGATGGGAACTGCACTCCTGAGATATCATATAAAAACCATCTCAGCTCAGTAGGATTGGAAAGAGAGTTCTGATTTCCCATTGGCCAAAGGCTCACCACCAGGATGTTAATTTCACCACTACTTTCCAGTTGCATGTGCATCTTCAGGAGACAGAGTGGCTGAAAAGTGATGGTTAGTCCGTTTGGTTTTTAATGGGCCTTGAATGATGGTTTGTGGATTTGAGAATTGATTCTGCAAGGACTAGAGAACTGTAGAAAAAGGAAAGCAGCATGGTCAGAAAGGGCCTTCCTTCCTTTTAGAATCTTCATCATTTACTGAACTGAAATATTTGGGGACATTTCCTTTGCATCCTTTGGGAAATGGGCATAATAAGGATGAATCATCATTCCCAACTCCAGAAGCAGGGCCTGTGGAAGATAATAGGTTTGGGTTGGCCAAAAATTAACTTGGCCAGTAGATCGGACTGGACTGGAAAGTTTCATTCACATTGAGATTACTTTTATATCTCTGAGGGGGAAAGAGTCATTGTTTCCAGAAAAAAAACAGAAATAATACATTTCGGTCTCCCTTAGGGATTTGGGGATTCTGTGTTTGGAGTCTCTGACTTCCCTCCCACCATCTCATCTGCACAGGTCCCTGGACGAAGTATCAGCCTGGCATTGCCAAGCCAGATGGCTGAGGCTTTGGCTGCCAGCATCTTCCAGTGGGATAGGACAGACTTTGTTCCTTGCCTGCTGGTCTCTGGGTACTTTCAGTATTCAACAAAATCAGGATGGATAATATAAACAATCTTTCATTTGTATAGCAGTTTATAATCTAAATCACTTGTCCATATATTTACATACTTAAACTCCACAATTTTCAAAATCATTCAGATTTCCTATCCTTATCATTTCTCTTCTCAAATAGAGCCAATGGTGGAAAAATTACTTAACCTCTCGGTGGTTTAAATGAAAAAAAAAAAACAGAAACGGCAATAATTCTAACAAATAATACTTCCTACCTCAGGCTTTGGGGAAGACACAAAGGAGATAATGTATAAAAGGTGCTTAGCATAATGCCTGGCACCTAGAAGGCCTTTAGTGTTAGCTGCTATTTTAGTTATCATCCATGTCGTTGACATATTATATAGTATTATTATCTTATTATTATCATGGGTTTGGTCCCATTAAGAACCTTCTAGAACTAACCATAAATTACTAAGAGCTAATATAAAGTGCCTACCCTAATATCTAACATAGAGTAGCACTCAATTTATGCTACAGATGCTAACTGCCTTTTTCCAAGGGAGGAAGGATATAAAATCACCACCTCAAGGCCTCTGGGATTAGTAACGTGATCTCTTCCTGGCAACCGGAATTATTATGCAGCCTGTGATGATGGTTATTCTATGGTTAGAACACAGATTTTAGAATCAGACATCTTGGGTTCAAATCTCACTCTACTATTGACAATTTATCTAACCTCTAAGTGTCTCCATTTTACATTTTACATTTAAAATAAGGTTAACAGTACCTACTTCATGGAGTTTTATAAGAATCAAATGTGTTAATAAATATAAAAGTGCTTAGAAAAATGCCAACACATAGTAAATACCATGTAAATATTGCTTTTTTATATTCCCTTCTGCCTGTGAGCTCATCCAATATTCTTATCCAAATTATCTACTTTTGCTTCCTAGCTGAATGTATGCACACACACCCATGCACACACACGCACACATACTGTCCCAGGGTCTGGGTCCCAATTGTATAATCAAAATTCCCAATTATAATATTCTATATTAGCACTAAGATACCTTATTATTTTTGTAGAAACTCAACTACAGATGGCACAATAATGTTAGAGTGATGCCAAAATGGCCCCCTGGCTTTCTGATGGAAAGCCACAAATGTTGGTGGATTAACAAAGATACAGAATTCACCCTTATGAAGGTCCACAAGCTTGATTTTTTTTCAGGTCTCGTGATTGACCAATTTCAAGGACATCACTTGACAAAACCCTCAAGATCCTCATGTGTAAGTAAGTGTGTCATTTTACTAACTTTCAGCAAGAAATATATTTAGCTTTGCGCTTCATATTATCTAGCCAATATATTTTGTTCTTAGAGATAATCAAAAGTCTCACTGACATACATCTGAGTTAGGCAACAGATCTGTATGCTGATGTGCCAGGCTCTCA
>NW_007032141.1:0-1008 GCF_000164805.1 Carlito syrichta | reverse complement strand
TTTTTTTTTTTTTTTTGAGTCAGGATCTCACTCTGCCGCCCAGGCTGGAGTACTGGCTTACAGACAGTTTTACTGCCTCAGCCTCCCAAGTAGCTGAGACTACAAACTCAGCTATTATTTTTTTTTATTTTCTGTAGAGGTGAGATCTTGCTATATTGCCTAGGCTGGTCTCGAACTCCTGAGCTCAAGCAATCCTCCTACCTCAGCCTCCCAAAATGCTGGGATTACAAGTGTGAGCCACCATGCCTAGCCCTTATTTCTACATTTTTGAAGAGCATTATGTTGTACCCCTAGGAAGTGCCTACGTTTTCTTCTGGACTTCTTGACAATGAGAGCTGTACTTCTGGGCTAGCATTTGTTATAGATTTTATACGATACTCTGCTTGACCAGTCGGGTGGAACAATTGCTACCAGTCCAGCTCCTCACATGTTCCTTCCCAGTGCAATCCAGGTCCTAAACTCTCACTATTCCTACTTCAGACCTTATATATCTTTATCAACAAATATGGCATTTACCTTGTGTTATGGACTCCCTCTCCTCATTCATATGGTAAAATCCTAAACCCCAGTTCCTCAGAATGTGGCTGTATTTGGAGATAGGGTTTTTAAAGAGGTAATTAACAAGTTCATATAGGCCTTATCTGATATGACTAATCCTTACAAGAAAAAAAGATTAGTCTGGTGTCATGACTCATGCCTATAATTCCAGTGCTTTGGGAGGCCAAGGCAGAAGGATCACTTGAGATCAGGAATTCAAAACCAGTCTAAGCAGCATAGCAAGACCCTGTGTCTACAATAACTAAACATTAAAAATTATCTGGATGTGGTGGTGGACACCTACAGTCCCAGCTACTCCAGAGGCTGAGGTGGGAAGATTCCTTGAGCCCAAGAATTCAACGCTATAGTGAGCTATGGTGGCACCACCGTACTCCATCCTGGGTGACAGAGCAAGATCCTGTCTCTAAGAAAAAAAAAAAAAGAAGAAAAAGAAAAGATTAGGACACAGGC
>NW_007032140.1:0-915 GCF_000164805.1 Carlito syrichta | reverse complement strand
GACGAATCGGCAGGAGGTAGGAGTCTAACAGTGAACTGATTGGTTGGCACCTAGCAGCAAGCTGATTGGTTGTTTTTCTGTCCCAGCAGTGGTTATTTAAGCTCTACCTTGAGAGGCTTGTAGGGAGCTTGTTTACCAACTCCAGTATATCAGCCTGAGAGGCCTGCAGGAAGTTCACTACATTGTTACGGGGGGAGACCCACTCTGTCTGTCTGCCTAGCCTTTCTCTAACTATCTGCTCTCTCGGCTTCAGGTATGTTCCAATGAGGGACAAAGTTGAGAGCTCTCAGCAGCTAGTATTCCTAGCAGTTAGGAGATGAGTATCTTGGCCTTGGAGATAAGATTTTTGAAAAGATGTAGACATGTAGGTAGCAATGACATTTTAAAGAAATCCAAATCTATCAATTCAATTTTAAAAAATGCATTAGTACCTCAGTAAATGAAATATTCTTGTTAGAGGAATTTGATTATATCAATATTTTCCAAGATATGGTGCATGTATTACAGATTATGGAACCACATCCTGGTAATTTAGAAAGAAAATATGAATGTATATGTGTATGAACTATTTTAATATACATATTATATACATAATTAATAAAATTGTGTTTTAAAATTAATTTGAAGCAGGCAAGTAGTAAATATGTATCACTTACAGATATTAGATTGATCACAATATCTTATATTTCATATAGTCTTTATCCTATAGACACCAAGATGAAATCAGTTATAACATTTACTAATTTACATATCACTATGAAAGAAAAATGCCATTGGAAAAAATCTCATGACACTTTTTAAATTATTTTATTTTAAAGATGTGGAACTTTTTAAAATCTCTTTTTAAAGATGTGCGACATGTTTTTCTTTTTTAAATTCAGAACAACACATAAATTGGTCATAATAGACTATGGT
>NW_007032139.1:0-5289 GCF_000164805.1 Carlito syrichta | reverse complement strand
AAAAAAAAAAAAGAAAAAGAAAATGTATGGCTAAACTGAAAGCCTCAGGAAAGTTCAGCTGACTTCCGACTTAGAAACTTCAAGACACTGTCTCTTGGTTTCTCAGGCTCAAAACTAACCCCCATCTGCAATATAGCTCAGATCTCCCTATTGCCTGTCTTCATTTCTAAACCCTTTATCCAGGTCATAGTAGTTTCACATCAGATTATATTACTACTTTATGCAGGTTGCTCAACATCCATTCTCCCTCCATGCCACCCCAGCCTCGACCTGATGGGCTCCGGTGATCCTTCCACCTCAGCTTTCCGAGTAGCCGGAATTACAGGCGCGTACTACCACGCCCGGCTGATTTTTTGATTTATTGTAGAGATGAGGTCTCGCTGCCCAGGCGGGTTTCGAACCCACAGGCTCAGGCTCACAAGCATTCTTTTTTTTTTTTTTGAGTTGGAGTCTCACTCTGTTGCCCAGACTGGAGTGCAGTGGCCGCTCCCGGCCACCGCAGCCTCGACCTGCTGGGCTCCGGCGATCCTTCCGCCTCAGCCTTCCAAGTAGCCGGAATTACAGGCATGTGCTACCATGCCCAGCTGATTTTTTTGATTTATTGTAGAGATGAGGTCTCGCTGCCCAGGCAGGTCTCGAACCCGCGGGCTCAGGCAATCCACTCACCTCAGCCTCCCAAAGGCGCGGGGTTACAGGCTGAGCCACCGAGCCCGGCTTCTCACAAGCATTCTTAAAGTGGAAGAGGGAGATGTGACTTTGAGAAAATGCACAGAAATGCAACATTGTGGACTTTAAAGATGGAGGAAGGGACCTATGGCAGCTGGAAGGGGAAGGAAACAGGTTGTCCACCTAGAGCCTCCAAAAAGCACACTTGGATTTTAGCCCAGTGACACGTTCAAACTTCCGACCAACAGAACGGTAAGACAATAAAGTTGTGCCCTGACAGTAAGTATGTGGTAATTTGTTACAGCAGCAATAGGAAACTAATATACTACTATGTAAATTAGAAAAAAGAATATAAATAAATATATATTCAGTTCAAATCTAGATGCTGGTATTGCCTTCTGGAATACACAGGAAATGGTCAACAGTGGTTTTCTTTGGGGAGGGTGCCTACGGTTTGGGGGAGTCTTTTTCTCTTTTTCTCTTTTTTACCTTTTGCATGGTTTTAAACTTTTTAGATGTCTGTGATTTTCAAACTTTTTATTATGGAAACTTTCAAGCATATACAAAAATAGAGAGAATAGAGTAATGAGACCAATACTTCTATCGTCCAGATAGAACAATAAGCCATATCTGGCCAATTTTATTTCATTCGTATCCTAGCCCAGTCCCCTCTACCTGGTTTTTTGTTTTGTTTTGTTTTTTTCTGAGTTGGAGTCTCTCACTCTGTCGCCCATGCTGGAGTGCAGTGAAACACTCACCGCCATCACAGCCTTGACTTGCTGGGCTCAGGTGATCCTTCTGTCTCAGCCTTCTAAGTTGCTGGAACTACAGGCACACGCCACCACATCCAGCTACTTTTTTGATTTATTGTGGAGATGAGGTCTCATCAAGTTGCCCAGGCTTGTCTGGAACCTGTGAGCTCAGGCAATCCTCTCACCTCGGCTTCCCAAAGTGCTGTGATTATAGGCGTGAGCCACCACAACTGACCTACAAGTTTTTTTTGTTTGTTTGTTTGTTTTTGAGTTGGAGCCTCACTCTGCCACCCAGACTGGAGTGCATTGGCCGCTCCCGGCCACCGCAGCCTCGACCTGCAGGGCTCCCGCGATCCTTTCGCCTCAGCCTTCCAAGTAGCTGGAACTACAGGCGCGTGCTACCATGCCCAGCTAATTTTTGATTTATTGTAGAGATGAGGTCTTGCCAAGTTACCCAGGCGGGTCTCAAACCCGCGGGCTCAGGCAACCCACTCACCTCAGCCTCCCAAAGTGCTGGGATTATAGGCTGAGCCACCAAGCCTGACTAGTCACTCTTTCTTTACCCAGGCTGGTCTCAAACCCCTGGGCTCAGGCAGTCCTCTCACTTCGGCCTCCCAAAGTGCTGGGATTACAAACTGAGCCATCACGCCCGGCCTACTTTAGATTTTAAAGGGTAAGTCTAGAAACTTTACTTGAGTTAGGGAATTTTATTTATTTATTTATTTTTTGAGTTGGATTCTCACTCTGTCGCCCAGACTGGAGTGCAGTGGCCGCTCCCGGCCACCGCAGCCTCGACCTGCTGGGCTTCAGTGATTCTTCCGCCTCAGCCTTCCCAGTAGCCGGAATTACAGGCATGCGCTACCACGCCCGGCTGACTTTTTGATTTATTGTAGAGATGAGGTCTCGCTGCCCAGGCGGGTCTCGAACCCGCGGGCTCAGGCAATCCACTCACCTCAGCCTCCCAAAGGCGTGGGATTACAGGCTGAGCCACCGAGCCCGGCTGAGTCAGGGAATGTTAAAATGCAAATTTTTTACTTCTTCCCCTCTACTGGCCTTGGATATAGTAACTGTTGCTGGTACTGAAGGGAAGACAACCATCTGCACTGAGCCCCCTGATAAGCAGGAGACCCACAAAAAAACTGCATGTCCCTGGAGAAACCTCTGCCAGACCTAGATAAAAATGGGCTCTGTTGAAACTCCCTAAAGCCCCAAGAATATTTCTGTTTCCTTAGTTCTTAAAACTGCTTTCTTATATGCCTTTGAATCAAATTTACGTGTAATGGTAATTGTCTCGTGACCCAAAACTCCCCGTATAAGGGAAGATCTGTAACCAGTTGGAAAGTACACAGCCCCAAATTGCTCTCAGCAATTGTAACTTGATAAAAAAAAAAAAAAAAAAAAAAAGTGGTACGTGCATGATGGAATATTACGCAGCCATAAAAAAGAACAAAATTGACAAACCTTCTATGTGCTCCCCTGCCTCTTCCCTTTCTCCTGCAACTCCAGCCTGGCCTGAATTGACATGGACTCCCAACTGCTTCTGTGCCACTGGTGATGCCTGTGCCTGTGCTGGCTCCTGCAAGTGCAAAGAGTGCAGATGCCCATCCTGCAAGAAGACTGAGGTGCTGCTTCTACTGCCCCATGGGCTGTGCCAAGTGTGCCCAGGGCAGTATCTGCAAAGAGGCCTGGGACAAGTGCAGCTGCTGCAGCTGATGTTAGAAGACCCTTTTCCCGAGTAGAGGTGTAGCAACCTGTATTAAATGTGTGGTTTTTTAGTACAATCCTGACACCTTTGTTACATTTATTTTTCTATAAAATATGTGAATTATAATAAAAGTTTTTTTAACTTAAAAAAAAGACAAAATTATGAACTTCACAGCAACCTGGATGGACCTAGAATCTGTAATACTGAGTGACCTATCACAGAAACAAAGAACTGAGTATCACACGTTCTCACTTATAAGCGGACCTTGAACAATTATTGTAATAGTATAAGAAAAGGACTGGCAGTAGTGGAAATCTGCCGGGGGATAGGGGTGGGGGGGCACACCTCATCAACAAGGGTACATGCATAATGGACATTTGTATACCTAGCCCTGAATTGTACCCCACATCTTTTTTTTTTTTTTTTGAGTTGGAGTCTCACTCTGTCGCCCAGACTGGAGTGCAGTGGCCACTCCTGGCCACTGCAGCCTCGACCTGCTGGGCTCCGGTGATCCTTCCGCCTCAGCCTTCCAAGTAGCTGGAACTACAGGTGCGCGCTACCACGCCTGGCTAATAATTTTTTGATTTATTGTAGAGATGAGGTCTCGCTGCCCAGGCAGGTCTCGAACCTGCGGGCTCAGGCAATCCACTCACCTCAGCCTCCCAAAGGCGCGGGATTACAGGCTGAGCCACCGAGCCCGGCTACCCCACATCTTTAAAATAAAAAAATGGTATGATTGATTGATTGATATAATCTGAACACTGGCTTATGTCAGCAACTGCTTGGGATCTAAGCTCTGATTTAAAAAGATTCTAAATAATGGTCACAAGATGTGGCTGGGCGTAGTGGCTCAGCCTGCAATTCCAGCATTTTGGGAGGCTGAGGTGAGAGGATCCTGGGGGTTTGAGACCAGCCTGGGCAACTTGATGAGACCTTGTATCTACAATAAGTCACACACACACAAAAAAACTAGCCGAGCGTGGTGGTGTGTGTCTATAGTTCCAGTTACTTGGAAGGCTGAGGCAGAAGGATCACCTAAGCTCAGCAGGTCAAGGCTGTGGTGACAGCAAGCGTGCCACTGCACTCCAGCCTGGGTGACGGAGTGAGACTCCAACTCAAAAAATAATAATAATAATGGTCACAAGATACATAATTGCTATTAATCAATAGGATAGATAAAACAATGCCTGTTTTGCTATAAATACTGGAATGAGTTTGTGTTGCTTTGAGCAGGTCCTGGTAAATATATTATACCTGTCTCCCTGAATTCTGAATTCAGAATCAAAACTTTTCTCTGCCTCTCATATCTCTATTGACTCCAGGAGTAAGCAGTTAGTTGTTGCATCAGTCAAAGTAAATTAATAAAGATAATTAAAATAATTTTAGGGTTCGGGCACAGTGACTCATGCCTGTAATCCCAGCACTTTAGGAGGCCGAGGTGGGAGGATTACTTGAGCCCAGGAGTTCAACACTAGCCTGGGCAGCATAGTCTTCATTTCTACAAAAAATAAAAAAAATTAGCCAGGCATGGTGGCATGTGTCTGTGGTCCTAGCTATTCAGGAGGCTGAGATGGAAGGATTGCCTCAGCCCAGGAGTTCCAGGCTGCAGTAAGCCATGATTGCACCACTGTACTCCAACCTGGGTAACAGAGTGAGAGCCCAACTAAAAAAAAAATTATAAGATAATTTTAGAGGTTCAGTTGGATCCCAGCAGCAGCTGCAGCACTGTCCTATTCTCTGGCTGTTCTCACCATTTCTCCTCCTCACTTCCGGAAACATGACCTCTGGTGTGGCTGTCTCTGATGGCATCATCAAGGTTCTCAAGGACATGAACATGTACAACAAGTTTTCCACACCAGAGGAGGTGAAGGAGCACAAGAAGGCGGTGCTCTTCTGCTTGAGTGAGGACAAAAAAAACATCATCATGGAGGAGGGCAAGGAGATCCTGGTAGGTGACGTGAGCCAGACTGTCAATGACCCCTATGCCACCTTTGTCAAGTTGCAGCCAGACAAAGACTGCCTCTTTGCCCTCTATGATGCAAACCATGAGACCATGGAGAGCAAGAAGGCCCTGGTGTTGCCGGGCTCGGTGGCTCAGCCTGTAATCCCGCGCCTTTGGGAGGCTGAGGTGAGTGGATTGCCTGAGCCCGCAGGTTCGAGACCTGG
>NW_007032138.1:0-4311 GCF_000164805.1 Carlito syrichta | reverse complement strand
TGTTTTATGATACAGTCAATATCCAGGGTTGTTATTGGTCTATTTAGGGTTTAAATTTCTTCTTGCTTCAACCTGGGGAGGCTGTGTGATGTCAGAATTCCCTCATTTCCATAGGTTTTCATGTTTGTTTGCATATAAGTGTACACAGTAATTTCTGATAATCTTTTGTGTTTCCTTAGGATCATTTGTGACTTGACCTTTTTTGGATTTCTGATTGTGTTTATTTGGGGTTTTACTCTTCCTTGGTTTCCCTAGCTAATATTACATCAATCTTGTTTATCCTTCCAAAGAACCAGTTCTGATTTTGTTTTTTGATTACTATTTTTTAAAGTTTAATTTTTTTTATTTTAAAGATGTGGGGAACATTCAGTGTTTGGTATACAAATGTTCATTGTTCAGGTACCCTTGCTGATGAGTTGTGTCCCTCCCTCCCCTGGCAGTTACGCACTACTGCCAATCCCGACCCCCACCTCTTTCCTGGTAGTTCCTCACTACTGCCAATCCCTTTCTTATAGTTTGCAATAATTGTTGAAGGACAGCTTATGATTTAGAACATGTGAAACTCAGTTATTTGTTTCTGTGATAGAGCACTCAGTAGTATACATTCTAAGTCCATCCAAGTTGCTGTGAAGTTCATATGTTGTCCTTCTTTATGGTTGAGTAATATTCTATTGTGTATATGAACCACATTTTTTTAATCCCGTCCTCTTTCAATGGGCCCACGTTAGGTTCCATTGTGAATAATGCTGCAATAAACCTGCGTGTGCAGTTATCTTTTTCATAAAGTGATTTGAGATTCTCTGGGTATATTCGCAGTAGGGTGATTGCGAGGTCATATGGACGGTCAATTTTTAGATAATTTAGAAATCACCCATTGTTTTCCACAAGAGTTTTACTAGTTTACACTCCCAACAGAGTGTAGACATGGTCCCTATTCCCCACAACTTCTCCAGCATCTGTTTTTTGAGTTATTGATGATGGTCATCCTGACTGAATTTAGGTGGTATCTCAGTGTGGTTTCAATTTGCATTTCTCTGATGATTAGTGAGGCTGAACACTTTTCCACAAGTCTTCTTGTTGCCCGTATATCTTCTTTTGAGAAGTGTCTATTCATGTATTTTGTCCACTTTTTGTTGGGGCTGTTTTCTATTTTTACTTTTTTTCTTCAGCATGTTTCAGTTCCTTGTAGATCCTAGAGGTTAGGTCTTAGTCAGATATACAATTGGCCAATCTTTTTCCAGTCTATGGGCTGTCTCTCCTCTTTGATGTTTTTTTCAATTTTGCAGAAGCTATTCAGTTTGATTAGGTACCACTTGTCTACCTTATTTTTTTGGCATGGGCACTTGGAGTTTTGATCAGGAATTGGTTGCGAGTTCCAATCTCCATAAGGGTGTCTCCCTTCTGCATTTTCTAAGGTTCTTATAGTTTGAGGTTTTATGTTTAGGTCTTTGGTTCACTTAGAGTTGATTTTTGTGTACGGTGATAGGCAGGGGTCTTTTTTAAATTTTCTGCATGTGATTTGCCTGGTTTCCCAGCACCATTTACTGAATAGTTTCTTCTCTCCCCAGTTGTTGGTTATGGAGACTTTGTCAAAGATGAGTTGGCTGAGAAATTGTGGTTTTGCTTCTAGCATCTCTATCCTGTTCCATTTGTCTATATGCCTGTTCTTGTACACATACCAGACAGTTTTGATGATTGTAGCTTTATAATAACATTTAAGGTCAGGGAGTATGATATCTTCTGCTTTGTTTTTTGTGCTGAGGATTGTTTTGGCTCTTGGTGGTCATTTATTTTTCCATATGCATTCTTGTATTGTTATTTCCAGGTTTGAGAAGAATGCTGCTGGTAATGTAATGCGTATTGTACTAAATCTGTGGATTGTCATGGGTAGGATGGACATCTTAACATTTTATTTTTCCAATTCATGAGCATGGTATATTTTTCCATTTGTTTGTGTCATCTTTAGTTTATTTGAACAGAGTTTTGCAATGTTTGTTGTAAAGGTCTTTCATGTCTCTGGTTAGGAAGATGCCAAGGTGTTTCTCTCTTTTTTTGGCTATTATGAATGAGATTGTGCTTTTTATTTGGGTTTCTGTTTGTTTACTGTTGGGGTATAGAAATGCAACTGTGTGTTTCACATTTATTTCATACCCTGAGATTTGCAAAAGTTCTTTGTCAGTGCAATGATGTTTTTAAGAGATTCTCTTGAATTTTTGAGGTATAGAATCATGTTGTCTACCAAGTGGGATGACTTGACTTCCTCTTTTCCTATTTGGATACCCCTGGTTTTCTTCTCTTTTCTGATTGCTCTAGCTAGTACTTCCAAAACCATGTTGAACAAGAGGGGTGAAAGAAGTCATCCTTGCCTTGTTCTGGTTTTCATGAGAAATTGTTCTAATTTCTTTCTGTTTAGCAGTATGTAGGGTGTAGGTTTCTTGTAGATGATTATTGCTGTTTTAAGGTATAATCAATCTACGCCTAGATTCTCAAGGTTTTTGTCAAGAAGGGTTGTTTGAATTCTATTGAAGATTTTCCGTGTTAATGATATAATCAGTTGATTTTTGTTATTACATCTGTTGTCATATTTTATTTGTTTATGGTCTTGTTTTTGTAGAACCAGCCCTGCATCCTGGGAATGAATCCTACTTGGTCATGGTGGATGACTTTTGAGATGTGTTGTTGAATTTGGTAGCTAGACTCTTGTTGAGAAGCTTAGCTTCTGTGTTAATCAGGGATATTAGCATGTAGTTCTCTTTCTTTGTTGGATCTTTTTGTTTTATTGAATTTTTTGTATTTTTTTTCTGTGTTCCAAATTTGGGCTTTTATTTTGGTTATCTGGATTCTTCTCCTGAAGTTAGTGTTTTACTGATCTTGATTTTCCAGGTGATTTGATAGGCTGCTAACTTGTGATCTTTCCTTTTTCTTCATGTGTGTTCATGGAGATATGAATTTCTCTCTTAGTACTGCTTTCAAGGCATCCCAGATTTTTGTAAATGTTTCTTCATTTCATTTGTTTTCACTAATCTTTTAATTTCTTTTTTGATTTCCATATTGACCTAGGGGTTGTTTAGCATCATCATGTTTCATGTCCAGTCTTTGTGGGGTTTGGGGGAGTTTTGTTGGTGTTAATATTGAATTTTATTCCACTGTGATCTGAGAAAATGCATGACTGTATTTGAATCTTATGGAATTTGTTTATGCTTGATTTATGACTGATGATGTGATAATCTTGAGGTGATGAGTAGAGTCTATATTCCATGGTTGTTGGGTGGAGTGTTCTGTAGGTATCAATTAAGTCTGTTTGGTCAAGTGTTACATTGAGGTTCCAGATCTCCTAGTTTATTTTTTGTCTTGATGATCTGTCTAGGGTTTTGAGTGGAGTATTTAATTCCCCAGCTATGATAGTGATAGAGTCAACATCTTTTGTTTTAGTTTACCTAGAACTTTATGAAATTTGGTGCTCCTATGTTGGGCACATATATGTTTAGGATGAATTTTTCCTGTTGATAGATTGAACCTTTTACCATTATGTAGTGAACTTCTATACTTTTTTCCATTTTTCATCTCTTAAAGGGCGGTTTTTCTGATCTTAATATTGAGACCCCTTCTTTCTTTTGTGTCCCGTTCTCCTGAAAATATGTTTTCCATACTCCTGCTTTGAGTTGTGAATGTGTTTCCTGGTGAAATGATTCACTTGGAGATAACATATTGTTGCATCATGACATTTTATCCAATTTGCCTCTTGAATTTTTTTTTAATTCATTCATATTCAGGCTTATTATTGAGATTTGAGAGTTTATCCTTGTTATAAGGTTCTTATAGAGTTTGTTGTTGTTGCTGCTGTTTGTTTGTTGTCTTTCTTTTTATTTTTGGGTTGATTTATATGTGTTCTCCTCCTTTTTCCTGCTTTCTTGGGAAGAACTTTGTTGTTGTTGTTGTCATCTGTTGTTGTTTTTCCTTTCTTTTGTGTAATATGTTCTTAAGCATTTATTTTGGAGTTGATCTTGAGATGGCATGCCTGGGAAGGATTTTAATTCTTCATCACTGATGAAACTTAGACTTTTTGGGTGGATAATTCTTAGTTGGAATTATTTATCTATGAGAACTTTGAAAATTGGAATCCAGTTTCTTCTAACCTGTAGGGTTTCTATCGCTAAGGCTGTTGCTATTCTAATTGGTCTTCTTTGGTAGGTAGTCTGACCTTCCTTTCTCACTGCCTTTAGGATTTTTTTTATATCAACTTTGTATAGGCAAATTACTCTGTGTCTAGGAGTGGGTCTTCTCCTTTGATGTCTTGTAGTGGTTCTCTGT
>NW_007032137.1:0-1650 GCF_000164805.1 Carlito syrichta | reverse complement strand
TATCAATGTGACATGATGGTGGTGCCCAAACATGGCTTCAAATGTCAGCTCCTTCTCTTCGACTCCTTTTCGCTGTAAAAGAAACTGTCAGACAAAGGGTTCAACAGCAGACAAACTAGCCACAGGTGCCTGACCAATCGTAGGCTGGCCCCTCAAGTTGAACATTCTAAAAAGGGCGGAAGTGTCCTCAGAGATCATTCAGCTAAATTTCTTCACTTAAGAGATGAAGAAGGTGAGACCCATCGGTATAGGCCACTTCAAAAGTTTTATACATTTAGAAGTGATCATTCATGCTTTGGTCAAACCGACAGAGTATTTTTTTTAAACATCCTGTTTAACATAATTTTCAATTGTCTGAGACTATAAATCTTTTTTGCACAAAGAAAATATGATCTTTTTTATCTTTGTGTGAATTTAAAAATGACTGCTACCTGCTGCTTTCTATATTCTTTCTCCAAACAAATATTTATGTTTGTGTTGAAACCCAAGAAGCAAAGTTCCTGTTTCGACAATAGTTGGAAGTGAAAAGTGCCAAGCAAGAACTTAGTGGTTTGCTAGGAACAGCAGAGGACAGGATAAGGGAAGATTCCCTGTCCTCTGATGCCAGCGTATCACTCAAGTTCCCTGGGTCCTGCCGATCTGTAATCAGCACATTATGTGACAGTGTCAGAACAGAGTTCTTTGAACTGAAAATAAACTAAAATCTAGGCGAGTTGCAGGTTCCTTCAGTCCTCAGGAGAGGTCTAGTCACAGCCAGCTGGAATTGGAGAGTGTTCTTGCAGTAAATACGGACACATCAATGGAGTTCAAACTGGAAGGGGTAACAAATAATGAAATCAATGCAGCGGTCTCTATCCGGCCTTTCTAATGAAAAATAAGGGATTAATATGGAAGCTATCAGAATACATCACTCGTAGAAAGGCATAAGGTTAAGGATTATTTTATGAAACTTCTGTGTTCAGAGAGAGCGTGTGAGGAGAGAGAGAGAATACAAAATATGTTTCTTATTATAGATTATCTAGTCCAGTACCTTCGCTTTACAGATATCAAAAAAAAGGCCAAATGTGATTAAGTGACTTCCCCCAAGTTTCACTATTATTTAATTTAAATTAAGAAAGTAATTTTTTTTAAATCAACTATAGCCTTTAAAAACCCCGTTGTTCCCAAAATCTAAATAATAATGATTCTACAAACAATGACACAAATTTTCCTTAGACAAAACCCCGGAGCATGATTGGAGGACCCATAGCATCTATTCCCATGGGACGCTGGAATAATGGTCGTATTGAGTGCTAAGAACTTTGTACAGTGTATCAGGGAACTCTTGGTATCAATGAGCTCTGTGTTAAGTACTTTGTATGAACTCCATCATTCACTTCTCCCACAATGAGGCAGGTACCCTAATTATTCTCTTTTACAAATGAGTAAACA
Organism: Carlito syrichta; assembly: GCF_000164805.1. Taxonomy (NCBI): domain Eukaryota; kingdom Metazoa; phylum Chordata; class Mammalia; order Primates; family Tarsiidae; genus Carlito; species Carlito syrichta. Next base: position 219 of record NW_007032137.1, on the reverse strand, counting down.
TAAGCTCAAAGAGATGGCAATCACTCTGCTCCCAAGTGAAAAGGCTATAGTGTGAATCCAGAACCTCAGCTTACAAGCTCGCTGTTCTGTCTCCCTTTCTCTTCCATCAAGACTGAGCTGGAAGGTAAAGAAGGATTCTCTGCCCAAATTCTCATAGATACCCATATATTGAGAGTTCAGATAGTATACATTTTATAGGTAGAATAAAATGTACATTTT
>NW_007032136.1:0-959 GCF_000164805.1 Carlito syrichta | reverse complement strand
TACTCATTTCATTTTGGTTTTATTTGTATGGTGATTGTTTTTATTTCTATAGCTCCTAGCATTCAAGAAAATTTCTTTCAAAACACTAGCTGGGCACAAGTTTACAAACAGAGACTTCAGTACCACATATAAAATAAATTACAGCTTTACCAAAAAAAGTTATAGTAAGCCACTAAACAAATAAACTATCACAATTTTTAAAAACCTTCAGTAATAAAAACAAAAACAGCAAAATTCTTAAAAATAGGGAGAATTTAATTTCCAGGGTAAATACTTTGTAGTATTCAAATGTCCAGTTTTCAACAAAAAACATATTATGCAGTGAAACAAAACAATATGGCTTATTGAAAGGAACAAATTAAACTGACAGAAATCAACCATGAATAAATTCAGACATTGAACTTAATAGATAAAAATTTAGAAATAACTATTTGAAGTATGTCCAAAGAGCTAAAGAAAAACATCGACAAAGAAAATTAGAGAAACGTCATACAAATAAGATAAGAACATGGATAAAGAGTATGAAAGCAAACAGAAATACTAGTGCTTAAATAATTTAAATAAAAAATACACTAGTGAAGCTCAATGGTAGATTTAAACAGATGGCATAAAAAATAGGCGAACTTGAAAGCAGGACAATTTAAATTATTGAGTGTGAAGGAAAGAAAAGAAAAAAGAATAAAAGTAAATAAAGACTAGGGAATCTCTGGAACACCATCAAGTGGACAAATATATATTGCTTATGAGAGTTAGATAAGAAGAGAGAGAAAAAGGCAGAATGTAACCATGCATCAATTTTTTGGGGGGGATTGGGTCTTAGTCTCACTGTCACCCAGGCTGGAGTGCAGTGGCATGCTCATGGCCACTTCAGCCTCAACCTGCTGAGCTGAGACGATCCTTCCATCTCAGCCTTCCAAGCAGCTGGAACCACAGGCACACGCCTACATGCCTGGCTAATT
>NW_007032135.1:3404-4130 GCF_000164805.1 Carlito syrichta | reverse complement strand
GAGGCATCCCAGAGATTTTGGTAAGATGTTTCTTCATTTTCATTTGTTTCCAGGTATCTTTGATCTCTGTTTGATTTCATCATTGACCCAGGAGTTGTTTAGCATCATGCTGTTTAGTGTCCATGTCTTTGTGGGTTTTGGGGGCTCCTTGTTGGTGTTAATGTTTATTTTTATTCCACTGTGGTCCGGAAAGGTGCATGGTAGAATTTTGGTCCTTTTAAATTTGCTTATGCTTGATTTTTGGCCAATTATGTGGTCGATCTTACAATATGTTCCATGTGGTGATGAGTAGAAAGTGTATTCTCTAGTCTTTGGATGGAGTGTTCTGTAGGTATCAATTACGTCTGTTTGGTCCAGAGTCACATTGAGGTTCTGGATCTCCTTGCTGACTTTTTGTCCTGATGATCAGTCTAGGGTTGTGAGTGGGGTATTAAAGTCCCCAGTTATGATGGTGTTAGAGTCAATATCTTATTTAGTTTTCCTAGAAGTTGCTTTATGAAAGTTGGTGCACCTATGTTGGGTGCATATATGTTTAGGATAGATATTTCTTGTTGATGGATTGAGCCTTTTATCATTATGTAGTGGCCTTCTGTATGTTTTTTTATTTTTAGTAGCTTGAAGGGTATTTTGTCTGGAATTAAGATCGCTACTCCTCCTTTCTTTCGTATTCCGTTCACCTGAAAGTTTGTTTCCCATCCTCTTACTTTGAGTCTGTGGGTGTCCTTG
>NW_007032135.1:0-3353 GCF_000164805.1 Carlito syrichta | reverse complement strand
TCAGTACTTTCTTAAGTGTTTCTTGTAGAGGTGGTCTGGTGGCAGTGTAGGTTCTTCGGGATTGGATATCTGGAAAAGATTTCAATTCTCCCTCACTAATGAAGCTTAGTTTGCCTGGGCAGGTTATTCGTGGTTGAAATTGTTTATCTTTTAGGACTTTGAAGATAGGGCTCCAGACTCTCCTAGCCTGAAGGGTTTCTGTGGATAGATCTGCTGCTACTCTAATTGGTCTTCCTGGTAGATAGTCTGGCCTTTTTCTCTTGCTGCCTTTAGGATTTTTTCTTTTATAGCTACTTTGTTTAGGTGAATTATTATGTGTCTGGGAGTTGGTCTTCTCATTTGTTGTCTTGCAGGGGTTCTCTGAATCTCTTGTGTTTGAATTTTTTCATCCTTGATGAGATGAGGGAAGTTTTCTTGAATGATTTCATGAAATGTTTGTCCCAGTGTGGCTACTGTTTCTCTCTCTGCCTCAGGAAGCCCAATTACTCTCAGGTTTGGTCTCTTGAAGTGATCATTCATCTCTTGCAGGTTTTGTTCTGTCTTTTTGAGCTTCTTTTCTATGCTTTCCACAGTTTGGGTTAGTTCTGTGTTTTGGTCTTCGAGCTCTGAGATTATTTCTTCTGCTTGGTTGATTCTGCTTTCCATGCTTATTAATCTGTTATTCATTTCCATCACAGTATTGTTTACTGCTGTTATTTCTGACAGCTCCTTCCTATTTTTCTCTTGTCTCTCCTCAATTTTTTAAATTCTCTCCATTAATGTCTTGATGTCTGGGCTTGTTGCATGTGACCAGTCATTCTGGGGGCTCTTCATTGTTTGTGTTCCAGAATCTGTTTTCTCAGTGTCTGATCTCCCAGGGGATGTGTGAGACCTATATTCTTCTTTTGGTTTTTCTTCATTTGTGCGGTTTTTCTCCCTCCCTACTTTTTCCTTCCCCCACATCACCATCTTCTTTAATTCAGTTATTCAGGGGTAAAGGGATTGGTTTTACTTCTGTTTGTTCAATCTCCTATTCTTTATGTATGCTCTCTTACTTTGTTTGATTCTGGAGTTGCACTATAGGTTGGGGGTGGTCCTTTTTGCAGTTTTGAGATTTACTTAAGGGGGGAGCTGTGATTCAAAATCTGTCTGCAGGTCCTGGTATTCGCTGACAGGTGTGTGAATAATCTGGAACTCACTTCCCACTGCCTTGGAATTTGTCCGTGCAGTGGGGCTGTAGGTTTACTCCTTGAAATAAAATGTGGTTAGCAGAGGGGACAGAATGGAGCAGACAGTGGGTTGAAGAGGGGGTGGAGAGATAGAGGAGTAAGGGGGGAAACAAATGTGTGCCAACAAATGGAGAGAGAGACCTATACTGAAACAGATAAAAACAATAGACCACAGCTACAGACGAACCAACTCCCATACAAAAAAATAAAACATAGTGATGCTAACATACAAGATAACCAACCACCTTATTGGTGTGCTGTTTCTCTATACAAAGATATGGTTTACAGAGAGAAGAAAAGACAAGAAAAGGTAGAGAAAAAAAAGGAATAATACAGTAGGAATAGAATTAAGTCATTAAACTGACAGAATCAATGAAGCACACTCTGAGACTTTTCGTTTAAGTCCAATGTCCTTTCGGTTCTGATTTCTATCCTTCTTTTCAAGCTGGTAAATTAGTTTTCAGTTAGGGTTAGTTGCTCCTGGTCTGCTGTGAAGGACAGTTCAGATCACCCTCCGTGCACCACTCTGGCCTATGTCTTTTTCAAGCTTGTTTCTCCTGTTTCGCTGTTGTTACCTTGAGTCAGCAGCAGGTGGTACTACCTCATCTGCTCGCCCCAGAGGGGGTGGGGCTGGACAGGAACCGGCAGAGACTGAAGATGGATGCCTGCCTCAGGGCACACGGCAGAAGACTCATGGCGGGCAGGATGTCTCGGTTGCAGGAGAGGTGGCAGTGATCCCAGAAGATCTTCCCTGAAGGGGCTTCAAGGACTGAAGTTGTGGATCGCCTCTGGCCTGGGTGGTGCGATGTGCTACCAGTGGCAGCGGCACTGGTGGCGGCAGTGGCGGCAGCGGCGTCTGCGCTGCAGTGGTTGTCCAGTCCGCTGCGATACCCCAGCAATGGCAACGGCTGAGCTCTGTATGAAGAGCAGGCTGCGATGTCGGGGTCCGCAGCCACCGGGGCGAGAGCCAGAGACCCACTGCAGTTCTCCTTTGCAGAGGGTTTTACAGACCAGGTTGTCCCATCGCCATCCTGCCGGAAGTCCCCTATAGAGGCTTTTAATAACTTTTCATAAGATGGTGTCCTTTTGATTAGAAAGGCAGGTATATCAAATTTCCCAAGAAAAGTGAGCCAAAACTGAGCAAGGAAGATTTAGTTTTTGGAGTTCACAGGTGTAAGGAACAGATGAGATTCATGGAATAATTTGGTTCTTGGCCCTATTTTTTCTTTCTTGAAAATTCTACCACTGAACCACCAGTGCAAGAATAGATGTTCTTAAAACACAAGGATGAAGAGAAACCTGAAGGGCTCTGTTTCCTGAAGTCCCCCTAAATAGGGGCTTACTATAGAGGACTGAACCTTCATGTGACTCCCGCAGTCATCTTCAATCTTAGAAGGACAGTTGATCAGCAATCTACCACTCAAGTGCTATTTTCCAATCCTTGTGTGAGCCTTTAATTCTCATACTTTATGTAACGATTTACAGTAACTTTAATACCTTTATTCTAGGAGATCATTTGGAGTTTACATATTCTGTACTTTTATTATAGCATTACTTAATAAGAAAGCTTGTTGCAATATCTCTACCCAAACTGGCCTGATGGTGCTGAACAACTTCAATTCCATTCCATCTTTCACAAAATTTTTATATCTGAAAGAGAAAGGATAATATTATTTGCCTTTCCAGGTTGTTTCAAACATGATATTAAATAATCATGAAGATATACATAAAAAAGATACAACAAATTTAAAAACTGCTACTTCTTAAAATAAATCAAGTGATTGCCATTTATTGATAAAATGACAATAGCCATTTTCTCATTATTGTTCTTATAGTCAATGAAGAAGAAAATCTAGATTAAGAATATAAATTTAATCCTCATGAAATTTAAGAAATTTGTTTAAATTATGTATTTAATTTTTATCTTGATTTGCTTATTATAAACTATGTATAAAAGTGGGATATAATGTAAAGTGGCCATCTATATAATAGTCATTTTTAAGCGCTTAGAATCTGGCAGGTAATTTGCTATGTCCTTTTTCTGTTTATTTCTCTTTAGTCTTTACAATACTAATATTAGATATGTAGGTTATTTTTCATTCATAGTTTTAAAAAAATTTTTTAAAGATGTGAGGTACAATTCAG
>NW_007032134.1:0-1180 GCF_000164805.1 Carlito syrichta | reverse complement strand
GTGGACTCCTCCCTTGAGTCAACGAGAGGGACAAGGAGGCCCCCTCCAGCTCAGCGCCCTGTGTGTCCAGGACCGTGCTCGGCCTGCAGCAGGCCCCGATGACGGGAGAGGCTCAGAAAGGGGCCCCCACCCCCCGGCCTTGGCCCCTTGGAGTCTCTTTGGAGACTGCCTGCAGGGTGGGGGTGGGGGCCCGGGCCTGGGTGCCTGAGTGGCAGCTGCCCTGGAACTCCCGGAGTTAGCGGGAACTGAGTGGGAAGCGTAGAACAAAGGCGCGGGGGTGAGCGGCGTGCTGGGCCATCGTGTCTGCAGGGCCAGGCTCTGAGCGCGTGTTTGCCCATCTGGAAGCAATATTGCAGTAATGTAAGACGGCCAGAATACGGTATATCCTCTGAATCCATGAACTCTACAGCGAGGAATATGGATTTAATAGATAATCTCTCCAGCAGCCAAAAGAGCCCGGATCCCTCCCCAGGCCTTCACCCTGCACTGCGCTCCGCCTGCAGCCCGCTCGGCCAGGGGCCCACAGCGCCTGTGGCCACGGGCCGTCCCAGCTCGGCACTCTCTGTTTCCTCTCTTTGGGTGGGAGTGGGGGGAGCGACGGAAACCCGCTCCGGGGCCAGCAAGGGCGCCTGTCCTGCGACCCCCTTCCCGCAGCGGGAAAAACCAGATCGGAGAACAGTCAGAAAGAAGGGGATGGTGGTGATTAATCACAACCTACGACGGCTATGACTTGTTCTGGAATCTGGGGGAGAAGACGACCGTGTATGCGGCTCTTCCCAACTTAATATAGCTGGAATAATAAAATAAAACAATATAAACCACAGCGGAAAAGATGACTGGAGAGTTTTTACGGCGAGCAGGAGAGGAAGAGCCCAGAAGGCCGAGGAGCGCCGCAAACAATGTGATTCAGGGACGGCTTCCAGGAGGCGCAGGACGCAGGTCGGGCTGGCCTGGGGCACCGGACGAGCTGGGACTCTGGTCTGGTGGGATCCTGGCTGCTCTCTGGGATCTCATTTCAGAGGCTCATTCACCCTAATGTAAAATCGCCGAAATACCAAAGGCTTTGCAAAGTTGTTAATTTCATGGAGCGTCATTAGCCTGTCACTTCCTGGGTGCCCCTGTGTCAAGGGGTGGGCAGTGCAGGCGGGCCTCTGGCTTCTCATCCTCAGCAGCACCCCCA
>NW_007032133.1:0-1028 GCF_000164805.1 Carlito syrichta | reverse complement strand
TCCAGGCTGGAGTGCAGTGGCATGCTCATGGCCACTGCAGCCTTGACCTGCTGGGCTCAGTTGATACTTCTGCCTCAGCCTTCCAAGTAGCTGAAGTCACAGGTGCGTGCCACCACATCCGGCTAATATTTTGATTTATTGTAGAGACGACATCTTGCCATGTTGCTCAGGTTGGTCTGAAACCCCTGAGCTCAGGCAATCCTCTCACCTCAGCCAAAGTGCTGGGATTACAGGCGTGAGCCACTGCACCTGGAAACTCTCTCTGTCATTAAATGTCACATCAAGGCTCTCTGAAAAGTTACTTCAGAAAAGTTCTATGACTGAAGGGCATTGGCAAGTTGTATTTTTCGATCTAGGCCTGTTTGGGTCCACTGTTTGTAAAGATTCTCCTGAAAAAGGAATTTCTGTGTTTGTGTAAATACACTTGAGTCATCATATCTTGTGCAAATTGTATTGATTAATGGTCTCTTGTTTGCTTCCTTTTGCTTGTTGTATTTATAGCTCACATTACTTATAATTGTTGGACAACATAATATGGACCAGATGGCTTCATTATTTGGAGTTTCACATTTTGAATTTTAAACACTTTGTTGGACTGCCTGTGGCCAGCTGTGTCCCGGAGGAGATTTTGAGGCCAGACCACAGTTCAAAGATCCTGGGCCAGATACCATGGACATTAAGTGCTGTTGAGGTGTTAGTATTTGAGATTTCCTCTGGTTTGCGGTCCTTGGTTTCCCTTGGAAGTTCAGAATGGTGGGCTGGGGGTGTGTGTGCAGGAGAGAGAGAGAGAGAAGAGAGAAGAGAGGAGAGAGAGCGAGAGAGAGAGAGAGAGAGAGAGAGAGAGAGACACTATGCATCGAAGGCCTTTTGATCACATGGCTGGTCTATGACTGAATTGTATTTATTTATTTATTATTTTTTTGAGTCAGAGTCTCACTTTGTTGCCCAGACTGGAGTGCAGTGGCACACTCCCGGCCACCGCAGCCTCGACCTGCTGGGCTCCAGCGATCCTTCTACCTCAACCTTCC
>NW_007032132.1:0-1002 GCF_000164805.1 Carlito syrichta | reverse complement strand
TGGAAAACTCAACAACATGGCCTACAAAAGTCCAAACATGCCTTTCTAACACCACTTGAGCAGTTTGGAATATTCCAGATGTCACAGAGGTAACACAGTGTTTACACCATGTGGAGCCTGAGGCAGGCTTGCAAAGTCAAGTACATTCCTGTTTCCAAGAAAACCTGCTGATATTCACAGCAGGCCCCGTGAACCAGTCTAAAATGAGCTCTCATGTCTTCAAGATATGTCTTTCCCCAAGACAAGTTACTAAACTTTTTGACTGTCAGAGTTTTAAGGTTTCACAACTGCAAGTAAAGAATTGTAAACTTGCATTTAATTATTTTTTTAAAGAATAAATCTAATTCCATAATCAAAAAGCTCCTTTAAATAGACTATTCTCCTAGGTCAAGTCAAAAATCAAAGTAGTAAGCACAAAACAGCCTAAACAAACTGACAGGATAACAGAGATCTTCCTAGACACAAAGCAGTCACCTTTTCCTTTTAGAACAGTTGTTTTACCTCTCTCTTTTCCTGCCATGGATTGGGACTCAGTCTGTCTTCTAGATCAACAGCCAGCATGCATTCCTCTCCATTCATGGGACTAGCCAAGGCAGACACCTCGGAAGGAGGTGCTGAGGAGGAAAACGAGGGGCACTCCACCGGGGCCATCATCCCTGCTGGCATCAGGGCTCCAACCACTGCATCTCTGTCAGGACAGAAAGCCAGGCCTGCAGTGAGCTGCGTCCTCAGCCCTGCATAGCACGAGAGGCTAGACAGGAAAAGTGCTCACTGAGGCATTTTCTCATTTTTACAGGATATACATAATAGGAAAAACACCAAACATTATTACCATGCATCTATCGGCTTAAAGTTAAATGCTTACCCCAGACCTCATTTATGTGAGTAACCACAGTAACAACAGGTGAAAACCGCCAAATGCAAAAACCAGCCCAGAGTAAGCCTCTGGCTTTCCCTGAGAGCCCTCTTGGGCTACTGTCAGAGCCCAAGGGCTGGATAATT
>NW_007032131.1:0-1004 GCF_000164805.1 Carlito syrichta | reverse complement strand
TGCTTTTTTTCCTGTCAATTCATTTGTATTTCTTATATATCCTGGATGTTAGGCCTTCGTTGGACACATAGCATGCAAATACTTTTTCCCATTCTGTGAGTTATCTCTTTACTCTCTTAATAGCTTCTTTTGTTGTGAAAAAACTTTTTAGCTTGATAAATTCCTGTCTATCAACTTTAGCTTCTGTTGCACTTGCTTTTAGGACTTGGCCATGAATTCACTGCCTAGGCTGATGTCTAGGAGGCTGTTCCCTACGTTTTCTTCTAAGATTTGTATAGTTTGAGGTCTCACTTAAAGTCTTTGATCTATTTTGAGTTAATTTTCATATATGGTGATAGATAGGGGTACAATTTCATATATGGTGATAGATAGGGGTACAGTTTCATTCTTCTGCATGTAGTTAGCCAGTTTCCTTAACACTGTTTGCTAAATATGGTTTCCTTTCCCCAATGTTTGTTTTTGTCAGCTTTGTCAAAGATGAGTTGGTTGAAAGTCTGTGGTTTTATTTCATTCTCTATCCTGTTCCATTGGTCTATGTGTCTCTTTTTGTATCAGTACCATGCTGTTTTGGTTACTGTAGTCTTGTAGTAAAGTTTGAAGTCTGGCAGTGTGATACCTCTAGCTTTGTTCTTTTTGTTGAGGAATGCTTTAGCAATGCAGGCTCTTTTTTGCTTCAATGTAAATTTCAGTATTGTTTTTTTCTAGGTCTGTGAAAAATGGTGCTGGTAGTTTGATAGAGATTTCATTGATTCTGTAGATTTCCATGGGTAGAATGAACATCTTGATGATATTGATCTTTCTAATTCATGAGCATAGGATGCTCATCCATTTGTTTGTTTGTATTGATTCCTTTGAGCAGTGTTTTGTAGTTCTCATTGTGTTTTGTAGTTCTCATTGTAAGGATCGTTGACCTCTTTGGTTAGATAAATGCTGAGGTATTTTATTTTTTTTTTGTGGCTATTGTGAATGGTATTATGTTTTTGATTTGCTTCTCAGTCTGCTTG
>NW_007032130.1:0-1007 GCF_000164805.1 Carlito syrichta | reverse complement strand
GGGAAGAAAGTGGGTGGAAACCATGAACCTGCTGTGGCCACCTCAGTCTCCGTGGTGGAGCTGAGGTGCCTAGGGAGGGACGGGGAAGTCAGGTCATGTCAGACTGGGGTTTTGCTGGTGGTGTGTAAGGATGGACGCTAGGAAGTGGAAGTACGGGGAGATAGAGTTGGGCTGAGTGAGGAATGGAGAGAAATGAAGGAAGCAGGTTGGCATCTGCTCCTCCATCCATTTCCCTGCGAGCCGCATGAGGAACGAGGGCTAGCCTCTACCCTGAGACCAGCTTGAGGGTTCAGGCTACTAGGGCCAAACCCAACGGCTGGTGGGTTTGAGGGGAGACAAGATTTCTGAACATAATGGCACTCAAGTTCCTTTTACAGCACCCAAGATGGGAAGGTTACCTCTGATATTTTCCATCATTGGTTGCAGGGGTCCTGGTCTCTGACCCAGATGATCAGCCAAGCAATAAACTTCCTCTGTGTGGGCTCCCCATTCATTTATTAATCACAGAAAGACAGTGAGGTACAGTCTGGACTAATCTGAGAACTGGGTTATGTGTAAAGTTGTTTGGTTACTGGTTGAATCTTTAACGTGAACAGTCATTCCTAATCTTTTGTAGTTTTCACATATTGGACTTCTTTGTATTTGGACTTATTTATAGTTAACGGCAGTTGTTTGCTTCAGACCAAATCCTTAAAACTACAAAAGCATGGTTGGATAACCTACAGGACTTACCCAAGACGTGGAGAAACACAGTACTTGAGGTTTTCCCCCCAGGGAATGTGGTTTTAGAGAATGAGATATAGCAATGAGACACCACTTTCTAGACTAGTTATTCTTGAGAAGTTAATACACACATCCGCCCACTTTTGGAAAGCCCTGCTTTCATCTGCTTCTTGAAATGAGCAGAAAAAATAAAATGGCTCACTATCATTTCCAAAACAGTGCTTGGCCCTAGGAGGTAGAACAGGGTAGAAATGTCATCAGTATCAATTCCTCCATCCTAACCT
>NW_007032129.1:0-1191 GCF_000164805.1 Carlito syrichta | reverse complement strand
TGGAGTCACTCATGTCAAACAGTATTGAGTTCATAGTGAAGTTGTTTACCCTTCAAATTGATAAGCATATGTGTAATGGACCAAGGTGATAACATCTTCTGTTGCCCAGTACCCCCTCATGGAGACCTGAAACAAACAACAAACACATAGAAAGTAAAAGGTGGCTGAGATAGTGAAAATGGATGAATCTAAGATCATAAAAGCAGCAAGGGCCCAACTGTGTCCTAGGCTTCTTTGGAGACTGCGCATAAGAACGCTGAGGTTTTCTCCCAATTTGGCAACTGTCACTGGATACTCTGTCTGAGAGAAGCAGTGACCCCCCTCCCACCCCTGAGGGGCATCTGAAGGACGTCCGTTTGTCAGCATGTTGACCTCCAGAGTCGTCACTGTGGCTTGTTACCTGCATTATTTGTGTGTTAGATATTAATTACACAATTGACAGTATGTGACAGCCTCAAAAAAAAAAAAACTGAATTTGAACATCTAAAATGGGCTATTGAGTCATTGTGAAACCTCTCAGCTTCGGTCAGAGTCAGCACCACTGAGGTCGTAGGAGCCTAACGTAACAGTTCTATATCTTGATTCTGTTGGTAGTTACAGGAATCAACTCATGTGGTAAAAGGATATAGAGCTGTACACAAGCATTTTACCAATGTCAGTCTCCTGGTTTTGATATTATACAATAGTTTTGTAAGATGTAACCATTGGGGGAAACTGGGCAAAGCATACAAAGGACCTCTCTGTTCAATTTTTTAAACTTCCTGTGAATCTATAACTATTTCAAAGTTAAAAGAAATTATCCTCCAATTGTGATGCTTTTGGCAGTCATTAATGTTGTAATCCAGATATTTCCAGCTCTCTTGCTTTCTGGGGACATGATGAGATTGCTTCCATTTGCCTGCCTCCCTGGAAGCTAGATATGGCAACATGACTTGATTTAAATATTGAAATGCATGCATGGAAGAGACGGTTGGGTAGGCAGTGTTAAGAGACTGTCATCCCAGCACTTTGGGAGGTGGAGGTGAGAGGATTATCTGAGTCCAGGGGTTCGGGACCAGCCTGGGCAACTTGGCAAGCCCTCGTCTCTACAATAAATACAAAATTAGCCAGGCATGGTGGGTGTACAGCTGTAGTTCCAGCTACTTGGGAGGCTGAGGCAGAAGGATCACTTGAGCCCAGTGGGCAGAGGCT
>NW_007032128.1:0-1069 GCF_000164805.1 Carlito syrichta | reverse complement strand
CATCCTTCATCCATGCTTCTAATGTTGGGTTGCTCTCTCCAAATGTTTTACGCGGTTGCCCAAAAAATCTGCATAGAAATAATATTCATTTGTGCTTGCAGCATTCATTAGTTACCCTGAATTTCCTCTGAATATCAAACACATGCCCAAGTGAGATGAGATATAAAAGCAGCAGGCAATGCAATCCAATTATCCTAGGAATATTGCACGTCCTCAGCATAGCAAAGGCCCTGTACGTGGATTCTCAAGTAGCTTATGTTTTGGAGTTTGGGTGGACCCCTGGTTTTAAAGAGCCTAACGGGTTGCTTAAAACAACACTTGGCTTTTTATTTAAAAACAAGCACAACAAAAACAGTACATGCGTTTGTACTTTGAACACAGACATCATTGATCTCAGTCCAAGTGTCTCTGCAGAAACAATTTCTTCTTCACTTGTCTTAGGGTCCCCTGGGTGTGACCTCACACTCAATTGCGTACACATTCTTTCTTCTTCCACATCTATCTCTTGTTTCCTTTTCCCTGCAAGCTAACCAACTACATCTATTTCTTAAGTGACAGCATGCCTCAACATATTTTCCATTGTTTACTGATTCATTTATTCAACTGAGCTGCAGGGTGTCCGTGAACTGACGACAAGATGACACACCACGCTGGCAAGAAAGGCCTGGGAAAAATCCAGGGGCGATAGGAGGGCCCTCCAGATTGTTCAGTTGAGGACATCTATGGTCCCCAATCAATATTCTTTGCTTTAAAATTGCTCCTGGATTTATACATAGTGACACTTTCCAGAGCTGTATATTTCCATCTGTGCTTATAATTGCAATTTTGATTTTTTTATTTGGATTATAAACCTATCCCAGCTGGGTTTTCTTGTGTGGCTTCATTCTGGATGACAGAAATGAGATCTACTTAATATTATAAGCATATTGCAGTTTAAAAAGTACTTTTGCATTCTACCCTCGGGCAGGTGGTTTCATTTACATTTTAAAAATAAGGAATTAGCCGGGCTCGGTGGCTCAGCCTGTAATCCCGCGCCTTTGGGAGGCTGAGGTGAGTGGATTGCCTGAGC
>NW_007032127.1:0-1085 GCF_000164805.1 Carlito syrichta | reverse complement strand
GGTGTCAAGTACAGACACGCTCTCTCCAGGAAGAGGCAGGGCCTAGGGGAACCAAGAGACAGACCATTCCTTTGACCTGCCTTTTCCCAACTGGAGGTGAAGTCATTTCGACAAGCCTAAGTTTCTTTTCCATCTCACCCTAAAACGAACGCAGGAAGGCGGTGACTCTTCCTGCTATGCCTCCCACCATTACCTTCCACCGACCTAATGCGGGTTCTCTAGCTCCTGCTGAGACCAGCACCATGGCCCCACAGTTTCTCTTGTTCCAGTTTCTCTCTGCTCCAGTGCACACAACATGACAAGGTCAGCAGTCTTGTTAAGGCAGGCTTCTGGTCATTCCCTCTTGCTGCTCGCTGCTAGTGAATCCCGCTGGCATTCCAGAGCCTTTACCACACACTCCACTCGCCCATCTTAACCTCCCACCGCTTCTGTTGTAGCGATCCTCCATATTTCAGTCAATCTAGCCCATTCATGTCCCCAAGCGTGGGTCATGGTTTTTAATCTTCACTCTTCTACTATTAACAACCTCCATTATATCAACTCTATTGGTCAGTTTTTTAAACTCACTTTTCTAGAAGCATAAATTTGTCCTCAAATCCCCAATAAAATAAAGTATCTTCCTCCTTTGAATATCCTTGGCACTTCTGTTGCCATTTCATGGCACTTACAGTCTCCTTATAGTATCATTATTTGGGTTGCAGTTTGTTTCTGCCTCTCAACTAAATTTAACACCCCCCCCAAGGACAGAGACTCTTGTCTTCTTTGTATTATCTTAGAGAACCTGGCAATTAACTGTTAAACTGAACAGATGTTAACTATCCAAACTATTCCAGCTTCCCTTGATAGTTTCTTGTAGCCCTTAGTGGCAGTTAGCGATTATGATATTCCACTAACCTGTCACTTAGGCTCAAAACCTTACCCTCTTTGATTTCTCCCTTCTTAAGATGCATTCAGTCTCCAAGCACAAATAATTAATTCTTTGATGAGACCTGTTTTTCCATCTAACCCTGAAAGTCCAGCTTCCTCTTTGGTTTCCTGCCTCCAGTTTCTCCCTACCCTCCCACAACCCACCTTACTCTTCGATC
>NW_007032126.1:0-1174 GCF_000164805.1 Carlito syrichta | reverse complement strand
GTAACTGATGTTAGAATGTAGGATAACTTACACTATCACAATTATGCTCCACCAGCTTTCACATTTTCATGAATTTCACTTCCAATCTCTCTCCCTCTCTATTCCTCTGTTGGCCTATAGCATTGAAGTGGGCACCCTGCAAAAGGGGGACAGGGAAAGTAAAGTGTTTTTAAATCGAAAATTCATGTTTTAGGGCAACAGTAAATTATTACAGCTGAAACATCTATTCACAAATAAGGGGCAAAAAAGAATATTTTTCCTTCCACTTTTGCACAGTGGTAAAATTATAACCCTAATTATTTAATTCCTGTGGCTAATGATTTTATTTTTATTCTTAGTAAGTTGTACTTGTTGTTCCCACCATTGATCTCTATATTTCCTGCTTATTTTCTCCTTTCTTGTTTGTTCTTCTGCCTTTCCCTGGGCAATCTTTGTTATTCTATGACCACCTCCGTACAGGCACATTCCTGTGACTAAACCCACAGATCTGTCTCACAGTTCTTACTCTCTGACATCTTGGATTAGGGCATTATATTGATTTGGGGCCATCACTTATAGCCACAATTTCTCCAGTAAAATTCAGGTTGATATTTCAAGATAGCCAGATCCTACCCCATTTGCTGGGTTCTATCTCTGACAGATTATGAATCTCCAATAAGTAGCAGAGAAGGGACAATTTTTAGGCATGCTTTAGAGAGAGAATTAATAGACATGCTTGCTGATTAGGTGGATAGGAATAAGAACTTGTAATTACAATTGTTATTATTTGGAGAATGAGATAGTGGAAAATAAGGTAGTGATAGACATCGTCAAACACAGATATAGTGAAGGTGATGTATTTGGTAGTGTTGACTAAATTAATTTGGGTTAGGGATTCAGAAAATGTAGTATATTTTGATATAGTAAAACAATTTTTGAAGGAATAACTGATTCTAGAACTTCAATATGTACTACTAAGTAATGCCAAGAAAACAATATAATTATTGCTACTGGACAAGTTCCTAAAAAAATACTACCTTGGAATTCATATATAGTTGCACCAGAATATGTTCCAAATTACCATAATTAAGTGCAGAATCTACTTTGAATAAAAACAAAAGATATTTTTTTGCCAGGCTCATTTTTCTTCTTATTGATTTTGATGAAAATTCACACCTAGCATATCAAAAAAAGG
>NW_007032125.1:0-1132 GCF_000164805.1 Carlito syrichta | reverse complement strand
CAACTCTACTTAGTGGCCTGGGACCTGGATATTTGACTCTGCTTGATTGCAGACACCAATCAGCTTCGCTCTGGTTTTGATTCAGGCTCGGTCTATCAATAATCCTTTATTAATAAGTCTAAGCATTTTATGTTTCCAGGCAAATGCATGTCGAATGTAAAGAGCCATTGCAGAGTGCACTGTGTATTGTGAAATGTTGCCACAGACGGGAATAGTCTAAGCTATGTGAATCCAAGCACTTGCTTTCTAAGTGATCATCGATCTCTGGCCCCTGAGCAGTTTATTTTCTGACCCTGGGCACGGCGCTCGTTCCAGCCCATATACTGTAGCTAATTAGCCACAAATACATTTCACAGGTTTCCTTTGTGGCGAACCTTAATATTCAGCAGGAGAATAGATACTGTATTCCTTTAATTGTGTTTTCCTAATTAAACTACAAATGGTAATTGCTTCTTCCTCTTGAAATGAAGATCTTAGATTTTATTATATAGTATAGCATATCTATACTCGTGTATCATCTTAACCATTTTTAAGTCCTTGGCACAACTAAGTCACCAAGTAGGCTTTGTATTGTAGATAATTTTTGGATAAATATCAAATTCCCTATTTGACAAGAATCCTCACAACCTGATTATCTAACAGTGTCTGATGTATAATGGTTACAAAGGAGACAAGAATAATACACTCAGGTTCACTAGAAAAAATGAAATGTATCCTCTTGTTGTGAGCCACTGTGTCTCATTTCCTGATCTCTAAAATGGAAGAAATTCCATCTGACTTTTCTCTACTTGAAGGGAGATTATGAAGATTAATTTACACTTTTAGGAAAAAAAATAAAAATATAGAATATATTTTGGCAAGCAAAGGGACCGTGTTAATAATGTTATTATTTACAACATAACCGCTTTATAACAGATTAGTAAAGATGATGAGATTTGTACAATACAGAATTTTAAAACTTGAAGAAACCTCAAAAGGTGGCCTGATTCAAATTCACTTAACAGAAGAATAAACAAAAATGCAGAAATAGCCAGTTTTCAGAATCTGAAGTACCTATGTTAGAGTTATTTCTATATTGAAGTCTTTGATAAATATTCTATAATAAATTCTATTTAAAGATGGAATGAAACTT
>NW_007032124.1:0-1131 GCF_000164805.1 Carlito syrichta | reverse complement strand
TTCCTCTCTTTTTCCCTCCACAGTCATTAAAGGAGAGAAAGGAAGTGTCATGCTGTTTTACTGCTGTACACAATTATACATGTTTATCAATCCCAGACTTGCTTTCGGTTTGGTCTCAGACTTGATTTTCAGAACATAGGGATGAAGTAAGGTATCTGAAGAATTTGGGGAGAAAGTTTCCTTTAGAGAGTTATAAACATATATACACACATATGGAAAGCAATGAACCATTCAGAATAGTTCCCTAAGAGCTTGTTAGGGAGGTCTGACAGAGAATGGTTTCATGAAGACAAGACTGGCATGCCATTGTAACTAAGAAAGCTGGCATTGACCCAGGTATATTGTCCCTGCCAGAAAAAGTAATAATAATAATAATAATAACAATGCTAACAGAAAGAAGAAAACAGTCTGTTAGAAACCTAGAACTAGTAGAGTCTTCAAGGAAGAATTTCACACTGTGTCTCCAGAATTGTCCAGAGTCAAGCAACAAGTTGCCTAGACCAGAGTTCATGTCTTCTTGACTAGCATACCCCTGCAGTGGAGAAAGGTACAATAGACTCAAAGACGAGTCATTCCAATCAGCCAACTATGTCCCCCTTTTCTGATTTCATGTTTACCAAGTAGCTTTTTGATTATAATTAAATCCTTCTATACTGAATTTTCTAGAAAGTCATTGACCAACTAACATGTTTCCCTTTGTGAATTAATGAACTGGTGTTCTGGTTCATACCTTGACTTTTTGTGAGTTTGATGTAAATCAGTCACCCTGTATTAAATGAAACATGGGACTCTACTGACAAAAATCATATTTTGGATGATTTTGACTCCACCAAGTTGCTTATTTCCATGTCCTCACCTCATCCCCAACCAGGTCTCACTCTAGCTGATTTCCTTCAAGTTCTTCTAGTTAGTACCGTTTTAATTTAGTCTTTCACACATAAGTATCAATAAATGTATTTTTAAACTTCTCAGAGTGCTTCTTATTAAGTCATTCACAGAGATGTATCTCAAACACTACATTCAGCAAAACACTCAGAAAAAAATGTGTCCAAATACATACAATACAGAAGAGATTTGATGCTCTATTATAGTCTAACCTTCAATAAGGCAGTGTGAGATATGTCCCAGAGA
>NW_007032123.1:0-1204 GCF_000164805.1 Carlito syrichta | reverse complement strand
GCGGAAGGATCGCCGGAGCCCAGCAGGTTGAGGCTGTGGTGGCCGGGAGCGGCCACTGCACTCCAGTCTGGGCGACAGAGTGAGACTCCAACTCAAAAAAAAAGAAAAGTTACTAAGCCTGTCTATTTGACCACTTCAAAGTGGGAGGGACAGTACGATAACATTCCTAATTCTTTAGTCTGATGGTTCCACCACTCCTAGGCAAGTTAATGACTTGGTTATATCTTGCTTTTCTTTGGCGCTAAAGATAGGCCATTGTCTTTTCCATTCAATTCTAAAAAATTTTAACTGTGAATAACCTAAGATATTTAGTTTATTTTCTGCCTAACTCTAGAGACCTTAAAACTAGATGGGCAATGATGTTTTTCAGATAATCAGGAGTATACAACCTCTACAAATAATAAGATAGTATCAGATGAACTTTAGATAAAATCTCATTTGTCTTTGTCCAGCTTATAAACAACGTCTGGGATTATTCTACAGTAAAACAACAGGACACTTAGAGTATATGACACAGCCCCAGCATTCAAGAAGCCAATACTTTAGCTCAAACAACATACAGATGACACTGGGCATTGCCGTCTGTCCACACCTAAATCATACAACTAAAGCCTTGCTGAAAAAGAGTTCCCAACTCAACTACAAATAAAGGTCATCAAAAACAAGAAGGTATAGGATAAGACTATCAAGAACTTATGATAATAGAACTATAAAAATAATCTAGAGAAACAACAAAAATAAATAAGCTGAAAACCTCCTCACAATAAACATGTAGGAATTCTGGGTAAAATATAGCAAACATCCTTGAATATACATAGCTGATCTTACCAGGAGGTAAGCGAAATACTTAACGGGCTAAAATGAGAGAGAGAGATAGACAGACAGACAGAACTGCAAGCCCAAGAGCTGATGGCATGACCATCCTTTAGGGTTTCCGGGCCTCAGACACCTGAAAGTTTGAGGTGTGAGTGAGACCTGAGACCCTGAGTCCACACAAGTCAAAGACGTTAAACTGAGACTACCATATAAAGCCAGGACCCTCAAAGGGCAAAACCTCAGCAAAAGGGTAGGATTTAAAACACACAGAAGAAATAAGCACACACTTATCTACCTGGGTATATGTTCTATATTTGTGGAGGCAAAAATCTCCTCTAGATATAGTAAGAAGGCTGGGTTCGGTGGCTCAGCCTGTAATCCTAGCACT
>NW_007032122.1:0-1156 GCF_000164805.1 Carlito syrichta | reverse complement strand
CTTGCACATGTCAGACTGACAAATCTCCGGTGTCTTGCTTGTGCCTAACAGGTGTTCCAAAGATATTTCCAGATTTGAGAGAGAAAACAGATTCCTGCCTGGAAAACTTGGGCTAGGGCAATCTACACCACTAGCTGACAACTCAGCCTTAGCAAACAAGCTGATTAAACAGACTCCTAATTCCTGGCAGGCTTGGCAATGAGGAACTAACTTCCTCTCCGATGAACAAAGGCCTGCTACCTTCGCTGGAGGATTTTGCTTTTTTAACTTTTAGTTTTTGAATACTTGGAGATTAATAGTAAGTTGCAAAAGATGGTACTGAGAAGTCCTGTATACCTTTTCCCCAAATTCTTCCAGTGTTAACACTTGTGTACTGAAAGGACAGGCCGAGAGCGGGCAATGCATTTTTCTTCACTCTTCTTCCTAAATCTTAATACAATGATGAGAAAGTAGAAGCCATGCTCTTGGAGAAACGCACACTTTAAGTAAAATTAACTTCGCCGACTTTGTCTTCTCAGAAATCGGCTTCTTGGTGCAGGTATCAGAGGTATCTCATAGTGGCAATCAAGCTTGCCTAAAGTAGAGGGAATTTACAAGGCCTAGGACATAATGCATTGGGCAAGGACTGTAAAAGTCATGAGACTTATAATTACAAAAGTTATGACCCGCCCAGAGGGGGAGCGGGTGGGGGACTGAATCCTCCAGTAGAACAGGTCCTATCTACAGGGAAGTCAAGGATCCCCCAAAGCTACCTACTGGGAATGCCGAGGAGATAGGGAGGAAGCGCACACTCCATGAGCGCCAAGAAATGTCGCTGGGGAAGATACAGGAGAATTAGAATCTTTGTCACGCCCTTCTCTAGGGGCTATGATAATGTGGGCGGACATTAATGGGTCTCTGTGACACAGGTTCTCCAAGACATCCACTGGTGGTCGACAGGGAAGTCACGTGCAGCATCTCCAAGAAAAGGACTTAAGCCAGGACCGTGGGGGGCTAGGCCGCCACACTCACCTAGCGTGTGGGCTCACTCCCCGTCTGTGGGGGGGGGACTTTTCTTAAATAAATCGCTCACCTCTGTGTGTTGCAATTCTTTGCCATCTACTCGGATCTCCGGGTTGCGGGCGCGCACCTCCGGCTTGCGGGCCGGGCAGGGCTG
>NW_007032121.1:0-1159 GCF_000164805.1 Carlito syrichta | reverse complement strand
GGACGGCCCGGCGGGGCCGCGCAAGGAGAGGGCTCCGGGCCGGGAAGGGGCGCGCGCGGCCCATATCTGATTTTAAATGTATATTTCAACCAGTTGTGGTGGCTCACACCTGTTATTCCAGTAATTTGAGAACCCAATGTGAGAGGTTTCCTTGAACCCAGGAGTTCAACACCAGCCTGGGCAACATAGCCAAGGCCTTATCATACAAAATATCAAAATATTAGCCAGGCATGGTGGTACACAGTGCACACCTGTAATCCCAGTTACTTGGAAGGTTGAAGTGGGAAGATTGCCTGAGCCCAGGAAGTCAAGTTGTGGTGAGCTGTAATCATGCCACTGAACTTCAGCCTGGGTGACAGAATGAGACTCTGACTCAAAAAAAAAACAGACAATAACTCACATATGTACATACTTCTATAGCTATATTCATAAAATAGCCATATTCTAATTAGATTTTAGTTATTATTAACTACCATAACTATCATTACTATTATATTATAAATAGCACAGTATAAGTATATTATTACCACTAAAATTATCTCAGAAAGTTAAATAGTTTTTATAAAAACATTACATTGTGCAGAAATTGATATATAAAACAGTTAAAGCTATGTATAATAAAACTTATTATATTAAAAAGGGAGATTTATTTTCCAATGAAGACTTACTGCCTGGGCTAGAGTGCAGTGACTATTCACAGGTGTGATCATAGCTCACTCCAACCTTGAATTCCTGGACTCAAGGAATCCTTCTACCTCAACTTCCTGAGTAGCTGGGACTACAGGTATGTGCCATCTTGCCTGGCATAGAAAAATTAGCATTTCAAATCAGTAGAGAGGGCTTAGAATATTTATTAAATCATCTTGAGACAATTAGCTAGCCATTAAAAAAATAAGTTAGACTACAATGTGAAATGTTTGTGCAGCATTTATAGTTTGAAGGATTGGCAAACATTTTCTGTACATGGCCAGATAGTAAATATTTTTTGCTCTACAAGTCACACTTTCTCTGTTATAAGTGCTCAACTTGCTGGGCTTGGTCACTCAGCCTGTAATCCCACACCTTGGGAGGCTGAGGTGATTGGATTGCCTGAGCCCACGAATTCGAGACCCACCTGGGCAACTTGGCGAGACCTCATCTCTACAATAAATCAAAAAAT
>NW_007032120.1:0-1161 GCF_000164805.1 Carlito syrichta | reverse complement strand
GCCCTGTTCCCCAGCACCTTCAGCTCTCGACCTCCTGGGAGGAGCTAGGCTGAGACTTCCCGTCCCCACCCAGGACCCTGGCACAGTCCTGGATGTGGCTGCCAGAGATCAGAGGAGCCCATCGTCAGCACCTCAGACTCACCCAGACGACCAGAAGAAGTCAGCTCCTGGCTGTCCAGAGATGCCACAGGATATGGCTCTCTGCACAGGAGCAGGGCCAGGCACTGACAACTTCATAATGCCCTGAGCCTGTTGACAGAGAGAGGGAATAGCCAAGAGGAAATGTGCTTCAAGTGTATGCAGGGAAGGCTGGGTTGGAGCTGTTGAAGAACCATTGGGATGCCTCCCGCCCCTGCCCCTGGAATAGAACGCAGACGATCGTGAGTGACGGATGGCAGGCTAAAATTAGGGAGGCGCACGCAGCCAGCACAGCCCTGCCCCAGCTCCTGGGTGCCCGCCTTAGGGCTGGAGCCTATTACCAAGAGGAACTCTCGAGTGGGAGCTAATCGATGAATTAGCGCCTTCCTGCACGTCTGGGCCAGCATGGAGTTAGGAAGTGGCCTTCAGAATTACCCAGGAGCAGATCAGGAAATCTTGGCCGGCAGAACAGACAGTCTGCTGTTGGGTAAACCTCGTAAAACAGAGGAGCCTCCAGAAGTGATAGTCACTCAGCAGAATCCTCCCGGAAAGCGGCCGAGAAATGTGACTTTGCCTCTGACAGGAAGTGGGGGAATGTGAAGGTGGCAGTTTCCATAAATTGTGGGGGAGGCCACGGGTGCTTCAGAGTGGGGGCTTCAGAGACCTTGTCTGAGCTTCTGCTCACTCCGACTTAGAAGCCTTGCTTTGAGTGACCTCCTCCTGGCTTTGGGCTGGCGACCTGCCCCTCCCTGATTCCTCAGCATCAGGTGAAAGCCTCAGGCGGAGCCAGGAAGGGTAGATTCCCAGGAGATTGGAGGGAGGCTTGGGTTTTCTAAGGCACCCAGAGGCTCCTCACACACCAGTGTTGCTTCCCATGTCTCCTGGCATAGAGCCAGGAAGCCACCCACGTCCCGGGTAACCATTCAACTACTAGTTCCGTTCGTGAGCATTGCTTGAGAGTCCGTGGGGCGGAAGGAAGAGCTCACGATTTGAAGTTACTACTCCTGCCTCTCACTTGGCTTT
>NW_007032119.1:0-1626 GCF_000164805.1 Carlito syrichta | reverse complement strand
CCCCGCTGCTGCGGCCGGCCTTGGTGCCCAGCACCCGGGCCGAGGGCTTTGCTAGCCACAGACCTCGGGGCAGGCCTGGCTTCCGCAGGCCCAGCCTCTTGAAGTCGCTGGCCAGGGGCTCCTGGTCCTCACTCACAGGGTCATAGGTTGGTTCTGTGATGGAAAGGAAGGCCCCAACAGGAAGGCAGTCAGGCAGGGGGACAAGGAAAGGTGAAGTGTGGGAAAGAAAGTCAGGTACTCCAGTAGCTCCCCACCCCCAACTCCCCCTCTGCCCTCAACAGGCAGAATCTCAGCATGCACCTGACTCCTCAAACAGGATGGAACCTGCCCTCTTCAGCCCTGTGTGGGCTGGTGAGCCTCCTGCCTCCATTGAAGCTAGAGCAGGCAACACCCCACTCCTGCCTCCGATCCCCCCAACAATACAAGACCCCAAACAGCCCTGCTCCTGGGCCCTGGTTAGTAAGCCCTTACCTCACCCCATTATGGCACCCATTGGCGCAGGCTCGGGCAGTCTCCCGCCATCAAGGGCGCCAGAGCTGTCCTCGGAGAGGACAGAGCTCCTGACCAGCCACCACGAAAGCCCAGACACAGCCTCCGAGGACCGAGAGGGAGCGAGGAGGGAGCCAGGACCACACACTTGCTCCAGAAACCCAGGTTTTGGGGAACGCAGTGGGGGAGGCAGGCATGCTAGGCCGGATCAGCAGCAAAAGCTCACAGCACACACCCGCCTCCCCTTTTGCCCAGCCGCCAGGGCTCTGTACCTTCCAGGAGAAGAGGAGTGAGAGGAGAGAGGGGGCGGGGGCAGGGGCCAAGGCACAGAGAGCAGCCCCACTTACTCTGCGTGAAGATGGCAGGCTGAGGTGGGCGAGGTGGAGGCTCCCCTGCAAGAAAGGCCATGCGGATAGGAGTGGGGAGGGACAGAGCAGGGCAAAGGAGGGAGGGAGACGGCCGGACAAGAGGGCAGAGTTGGAGAGAGAGAGGGAGAGAAGTGAAGAGGCCAGTGAATGTACAACCCCAAAGCAAATGGGAGCGACGGGGGCAGGATGGAGGCTGTGGTGTGGAGTGACAGGCACAGGATTCGGGAGGTGGATGGGCCCTGGCTGCGATGGAGCCCGGGGGGCGGTTTTGGCTCCAAAGAGGAGAGCGGGATCAGGGGAAGTGAGCAAAGCCAGGGCCTGAGCATGGCAGTGAGGAAGGAGGGAGGAGGGAAGCTGTGGCAGGCGGGGCCGGTGCGGAACCAACCAGGGTTGCCCACCTCGGCGGATACAGCTGCCTCTTGTCTTCCACCCCACGCCCAGCTGGAGCCAGGGACACAACTTTCCCGCCTGCTGCCCTGACCCTGCTGTCCCCAGAGCCAGAACAGCAGGCTCAGGGTGGCCTGAGAAGACAGTGCCTCTACCCGGGTAGCCAGCAAACTGAGTATGCCAAGAAGTGGATGGCTCTTACTTTTCACCCTTCCCAGATGCTGGGCGGGTCGGGAGGTGCTCAGTTCCACGCTCAGTAGGTCGGGAGGGTCCATGGGGTTTCCCAGGTACAGTCTGTGGGGAGAAAGCCAGGTTGGGGGGAAGTAGGAGAAGGGTGTGGAGCAGGGGCAGAAAAGTTGGGCCTGTCCCCTGGGGTCAGTCC
>NW_007032118.1:0-1187 GCF_000164805.1 Carlito syrichta | reverse complement strand
GGCGATCCTTCCGCCTCAGCCTTCCAAGTAGCTGTGAAAGATTTTTTTAAAAAAGTTTTACTTCTTTTCCAGTCAACGTTGAAACCTGTCATGAACTTCTTTCCAGGTGCACGTGTGTGTGCCCACGCTGTGTTTTCGGGGATGGTGACTTTGAGGGAGGTTAATGGTAAAGCAAGCCCTCTTTTCACTCGACAAGATAAAATATTTTCTCTCAAATGTTTTTAATTTGGAAACAACTTATAATTTTAGATTAAAATGCTTTAAAAATTCTTTTTTTGTTATTAAAAATAATTTGGCTATTTTTATGGGAAGAAGTTTGTGGTGGATTTTGATAAATAAAAACCATTACACTGGAAGTTGCCTGACTGATGGTGAACCTTTACTCCAATATTTATCTCATAGTTGAGGTGTCAGCTTCATTACAGGTGCAATGCCAGTTAGTAAATATGCTCAGGTTTTTGTGAAAAATATTTATGGAGTTATTTTGTAGAATGCCAAATCCAACTTCAAGATCATTTCTACA
Organism: Carlito syrichta; assembly: GCF_000164805.1. Lineage (NCBI taxonomy): Eukaryota > Metazoa > Chordata > Mammalia > Primates > Tarsiidae > Carlito > Carlito syrichta. The sequence continues at coordinate 664 of NW_007032118.1, read as the reverse complement.
AATTAACTTTAAATAAATATGACGTAATCCTGGCCGTATTTAATGATCAAATCCTTTGACCACTGAGGACACTGCGGGCCTTTCTCCTGCAGGTCCCTGGCCCTGAACACCTCCAGGATGTCCAGGGCTGTCCTCCTACTTTTATTTCAGATCGTCTCTCACACACATATCTCCCAGTGGCCACGCCAGTCCAGCTTGTCATCCACAAGCTGATCCATAGCCCATGACGTAGCCCTCCTCGCCCTCCTTTCTCTGGCTGGTCACTGGCCCACTCCTGGGCACCAGCTTCACAGGTGCACCTGCCCCGTGGGCTCTCTGCTGGGTCCATGCCCTGCTGTCATATCTTGAAATGCTTAGTCATTTTTGAACCAGAGGTCTGCATGTTCACTTTGCATGAGGCTCTGGGATGTAGCCATGCACCTGCTGGATTGCCTTTTTGGTGTCTGGAGCACCTGTCTACTTCTCCCCACTCCACAACCCTGAACCTCCACCACTGTCAACACACCAGTAGCCACTCGTCTAGGTTTCTCTCTATTCTCTGAATGCACAGTATTTTCAAAATATATTTTTTTAAAAAAACCTGCTCTGCATTGCATCAAATAGCCACTGAAATGCCACCTACACTGGCCCATGTGAATGCACCACTTTGCACTCTGTACCCAGC
>NW_007032117.1:13034-22050 GCF_000164805.1 Carlito syrichta | reverse complement strand
TCACTACATGTGATTTACAGGTTATGCATCATTACGTTCTGGTCTTGTTCCTTCTCTTATTAAAAAGTGACTTCTTTTTGCCCAACAAAAATGCTGACTCTCTCTTTCAACTTTTTAATCCATTTCTGTAATTTGTCTCAGTTCTGATCTACTGTTGTGGGCAGATTCTGAGAACATTTGTCCTAATGACCAAGGAGGCAAATGTTTCTTCTAGTACAATTTGATTCCGTACTCTTGATTTTGACCAATATGTCTAAATTATTCTGTGCAATCAGCCAAATTCACATGCTTTTACTTTTTTTAGAAGTCATACATTCCCCTAGCCAAGGTACTGGATACTCTTCTATAATATGTTGTACACTCATAACCTTAGACACACACACTCTGCCAATGTCTTAACAAACTCAAGTACCTTTTCATGAGATTCAACTTCCAGATTATCCAAATGGGCTTCCCATAAAGTGAAATTCATTCTACAAGAGGTTTTCCTTTATCTTTTAAGTAATTGGCCTACACAACACATAGTTTGTGTTTTAAGATAGTCTGTGCTTTGTGCCGTCTTTATCGTCTTTGTCAGGTTTTTGAATATTTGGAAAAACTAAGTTATTTCTAATTCAGGTCTAAGTTACTTTTTCCCCCCTCTCTCAACTATGTAATATTCTGTGTTTGCTTTTGATGTCTTATAATTATCACTCACCAAGTAGATGAGTATTATTTTTCAATGACATGTGATTCTACTTTAACTAAATGTTTTAAGGCTTTTAACATCTTTGATAAACATCCTCCAAATCAAATTATAATTTAAGTACTTTAACCTAAAATTAACTTTGGGATTTTCTAGTTGAGCCCCTGAAAGGCCTCAAAGGATACATCTCTCTTAGGTTTATTTGAAATGTTAGATTATATGAAAAGCAGTATCAAATAATGAAATGATACTAAGTCTTCTTTAAATCACATTTATATGAATATGTTATTAATGTAAAGTTTTAAAGATTATGTAAAATTTATAGCGATCTAATGGTCCTGGTGTGATATTATCAGTCATGATTCTGGTTGTTGTCTTAAAATGCTGTGTACAATAAAAATAACTAAATTTCCTTATCAGTTACTGAACTCTCATCAGTACTCTAACAAATACTCTTAATTACAGGGTTCTAATAACTTTAAGATAAAAATACTAAATAAAATTTTCCAAAACTCTACAAAGAAAACTAACAGGTTCATGAAACTGCTAATCAAGATCAAACAATACAAAAATTAATTACTTGAGATTGAGATTAAATAACATACACATACTTTTTATGACTTATTTAAAACAATGTTGTTTCTCTACTTCAATGTTTCATTTTCAAGATTAAAAAACTCTTAAACTGTCTACAACAATTTGGCAAAATATACTTTTATGAACAAAGGTAAACACGTTTACCTATGGCCTAGACTGGATCCTAAATTCTTCTGGTTCCTCCAATCCAACTTTCTTCCATGAAATTACTAAAAACACAATGTTTCTCTTTCCTATAGACAATAGACCTATAGCCTATAAACCTATAGGCTGAAGCTAGACAACTTGATGTAAATTTCAAAAGACAAGATGCCTGCCTCATGTATGGACCACACAGAGAGTTCACTAAACTGCCTGATACCATAGCCAGAGACATTCAAACTATAAATTGCTGACTTCTCGTCTACAGGTAAATGTGTTTACTTTTGTTCATAAAAACATATTTTGACAAATTGTTGTAGATGGTTTAAGAAAGTTTTTTTAAATCCCGAAAATAAAACATTTAAGTAGAGAAATGACACTGTTTTAAGTAAGTCATAAAAATCATAATGTGTATGCTATTTAATCTCATGTAATTAATCTTTGTATTGCTTGTTCTTGATTAGCAGTTTCTTGAACCCATTAGTTTTCTTTTTAGTGTTGTGGAAGGCAGCTTTTCCCAGACCATCAGAATAAGACTCCATGTTGTAAGACTCATACCCCTCTTAATGCCTACATTTTTCATATCATAGAACCTGATTTAAAACAAACAAGCACAACGAAACAAAATAAAAATCCTTTAGTCCACCTAGTGAATAACTTTAACAATATCCCCAACACAACTTTTTGTTCAAATTGTGCTACTGGCCCTTTTCACGGACTTGGCACTCTCTGCTTTAATTCAACCCTGGCATGAAATGAAATACTACTCAATGGCTACAGACAGTTTCATCCAGTTTCCTCCATGGTCTTTGGATTTGTTTAGTAGGTTGTCATTAGGTATGGACTGTTGACTCAAAACCATTATACAACTACTGCATTATATTTTTGCTACTTACATTTTTTGTATTGTGATATTTATGTTCTGTTCTCACTGCCTGTCTGATCTTGGCAAAGCCAGTTCCCCTAACAGGAAGATGTTACCCCCAATGCTTCAAAAATGACGACTAATACCTATGGAACTAATGAGATGAAACTCAGTGCTGAGTTCTGGACAAACCTGCCCTGAAAAAAATCTTTGTCTGGCCTGCTTGTTGCTCAAATGTGGACAAAGACTCTGTTACTTCTCTCTACCCCTCAACATGAAACAATTCAGCTGAGGCAGGTCCATCCCAACACTGAGGAACAATTAAACCTAACTTCTAGATGGCTGATTAGCATGTGCTTTCAGAGAGAGAGAGATCTAGATCAAAAGGGGAAACATGTGAAAGTCGATTATACAAATGGGTCATTATTGTCACCTTCAACTAAATCAGAGTCAGAGGACTAAGGGGAACAATTTCTTGGGGCACATAGCGCCTGCTCCAGGAACTGAATTTTCCACAGGCTCAGGTGCTGAAACAACTGGCCTGATGCTAAGACTACTTTTAGCTTCTCTAGTGCCAATGAATTGCCAGCAAATACCTTTAAAATGAAACACAATGACAAATAAACACAAATTAGAACAATTTTTCATCTTGAGGATGAAATTAGAAAAAGCAAAAAAACAATTATAACACAGTGCCGCAAAGCATCTGGGTCAATAGTCACTCTCTTATATTGCTAAAAGAGGTATAAATTGGAACAACAAATGATAAATTGTTAGACAAGTCATATCAACACTTTAAAATTTCATATATTCTCTGATGCCGCCCCTTAAATTCCAGAAATTTATCTGAACAATCAAGAATGTGTGCAAGGCTCTAAAGTCATGCATATTAGTGTATAAGTCAAAATTAAATAATAAGTAACCCATGTATAAAAAAGGAAGAATAAATAAATTAGGATACATCCATACATTTACCATGCTCTAAAAATTATGTGGCAGAAGAATACTAATGGTATGAATAACAGGTCAGATGTCACTAAAAAAAAAGTTAGTAACTCATATAAAAATATACATAGATTAGTAGATATATGCACATAAAATATATTGAAAAGGTGACAACATATGAATAGCAGCCATCTTTTTAGTGTTGAAATTCATGAGCAATTTTCCTTTTCTTTGTGTTCACCTAAAAACATACAGTAGAACTTCTGCAATGCCACTCTCTGCAGTAAAGTGGGTTGGGCGATAATACAGTTGATGTGCCCTCACCCCAGCCCCGGTTCTCAAAACAGGGATAAGCCAAAATCATTGTGCTGAGAGAAAGAAAAACAGAGAAGTAGAGATGAGGTCTCCACGCCTCCGGTAAACTCATATCCAAGTATCCTACATGGGCCAATGACATAGATACCAACTAACTGGGATATTCGAGGAAAAGCTGCTGCTCTCAGGAAGTCTCAGCCAGTCACTGATCCCAAATCATCACTATGGACGTTCAAGCCAGCAATGACAACTGCCACTAAAAGGTGCCAAACCACAGCTAGAACTGAAAAGTTCCCATGGGGGGAACCTGAAACTCCAAATTAGCTAGTTATATAGGTTTGTGCTGGACATTTCATTAACCTCACAATAATCCAACCCTTCATTTCTAATGATTGAAGAAAAATTGGAAACTCACTTATGACGTTACGGCAGGATTCCATCAAATTTTTCATAACCAAAAATAAAGCTCATATTATTTAAGATAAAATATTCCAACCACTTGTAAATGTAAAAGTATTCTCCTAAAAGCCAGGTGTGGTGGAGTGCACCTGTAGTCACAACTATTTGGGAAACTAGGGAGGGAGGATCACTGGAGACCAGAAGTTCAAAACCATCCTGGGCAACATAGTGAGACTCTGACTCTAAATAAATTAATTAAAATTAAAATTAAAAATTAAAATAACTCTCCTAAATAACAGTGAAGATTTTAAATAAATAAATAAAAATTAAAAACAAGTGCTCTCCTAAATAACTATAAAATAAAAACATTTTAAATATAATTATAAACAATTTAGAATATACTTTTTGAAATTTAAACATTATGTATCTGAACTTAAGGAACAAGTCTAAGCCGGGCTCAGTGGCTCAGCCTGTAATCCCGCGCCTTTGGGAGACTAAGGTGAGGATTGCATGAGCCTGCGGGTTCTAGTCCAGCCTGGGCAACTTGGCGAGACCGCATCTCTACAATAAATCAAAAATTAGCCGGGCATGGTAGTGCGTGCCTGTAGTTCCAGCTACTTGGAAGGCTGAGGCGGAAGGATCGCCGGAGCCCAGCAGGTTGAGGCTGTGGTGGCTGGGAGCGGCCACTGCACTCCAGTCAGGGCAACAGAGTGAGACTCTAACTCAAAAAAAAAAAAAAGAAAAAGAAACAAGTCTAAAGCTGCATGCAAAGGAAAATTCATAGCATTAAATATTTGTGTTACAAGGAAAGGGGGAAATAACATAAATAAATCAAGCACTCACATCAAGACATTAAGTTGAACAAAAGAGAATATTCTAAAAGTTAAAAATAACACAAAGGAAATAGAACATGAAAATATTGAAAAGTTGAGAAAAACATCCAAGAGCTGATTCTTAGAAAAAACAGCAAACCCTCCAGAAGCAGTGGCTCACGCCTATGATCCCAGCACTTTGGGAGACCAAGGTGAGAGGGATGCCTGAGCCCACAAGTTCGATACCAGCCTGGGCAACTTGATGCGACCTCGTCTCTACAATAAAACAAAAAATTAGCCAGGCTTGGTGGCACACGTCTGTAGTCTCAGATACTTGGAAGGCTGAAGGGGGATCTCCTGAATCCAGCAGGTCAAGGCCATGATGGCCCTGAGCGTGCTACTGCACTCCAGCCTGGGCAACAGAGTAAAACTCCAGCTCAAAAACAAAAAACAAACAACCAAGAAAACCAATAAATCCTTTGACAAAGCTTATTAGATAAATAATAATATAAATATAACATATTGTGAACACTATTTTAAAAATCCACTGTTATGGGGTCATTGCATTTTGAATACAATTAGTACATTTTTCTTTTTTGTCTCTCTGAGTACATAACCTTCCCCTAGCCAAGTTGAAATGCCTTTTGAGGGAGGAAGATGAGACTAAGACTTGGTATTAAGAGAACGCAAAGAGAAAGGATAAAGTAATAGTCCACATCAGAGAAGCAAAATAGAACTTGCTGCAGCCTGAAGAGGAAGATTTTCCAGATTCTTCTCATTCTCCTGTTTAGCACATAAACTGCCTTACCTGGAAGACACAGCTCCTTGAGTCTTCCCAATCTTTTCCCTCTAATCTCCACAATTTAGCATTTTCAGTTTGAGAAAGATCCTGAAGGTTTGCATCAAGGCAAAGAAACTGTGAAGCAGAGGGAAGCTTGCATGTTTCTGGTATCGAGTAAGTAGGGGGTGAAGAGAGAGAAGGGAAAAACAGAATTTGGATTTGGAGGGAGAACCATGAGAGCAATAAAAAGGGAGCAATAAGGGTGATAACAAGGACAGAGGAGAAGGCCTCCTCCTCCAATTAAGGTTCAGGAAATGTCACCTCAGGCTGTCCCCCATCCTGCAATACCTGAGAGTAAGGGCACATCTACTTGGTGCGGCAAGCACAGAGAGGCCCGGATAGTTTCCCGAACCAGCCTTGGTTCTTACATGCTGAGATGGGGCCCAGAAGCAGCTGAGAGACTGAATGTGGAGCCAGCCAGAGCTCGGTGAGACGACGTCCTAGCAAATGTTGCAGAGGGACAACCCAGGACAGGACCAAAAGAGAATCTTCACCAGACCCCTGAGAGGGATCCCCCATCAGTAGGAGCTCAGGGGAGGCCCAGACAGCCAGGGAGTAGCAGCAATGCAACGCCTGAGGAAAGAGAAGGCACCCCAAGCTGCAGACCTCATAATTGGCTACCAACAGGGTGCCTGGTCACCAGATGGAAAAGGGACAGCATCATCCCCGGAGATTAGACGAGTCACAGGATGCCATCATCATGGACTCATAGGATTCAGTGATCATGATTGTCCAAGGCCCTCCCCGTCACATGCCCGAATAGCATCTTAAAGTGAGAAGAGGTGGTAGAAACAATCTGAGAGACTGGATGTTTGGTCCCAGAGAGAATAAATATTACCAGAAAGAGGCGCTTAAATGGACACATCTAAGGTTTCACGTGGATGGACCACTTTGATCACACACACACCATCTTTCCCAGCACCTAGGACAGGCTGTGTGGAGATTGAGAGTGTGAGATTCTATATCTGTATGGCTGGGTCTGACTTCTGCCCCCAAAGTCTGTTAACTGTAACTTTGGACAATTTGCTTAATCTCACTGTGCCTCGATTTCCTCATCTATAAAGTCGGGATGCTGGTTTGTCGTACTATTTTTTAACCATGAAGTGAGTTAAATATAAAGGGCATAGGTCAGTGCCTGGCCTGTAAGAAGAGTTCACAAAGTGATGGCTATCCTTATTCTTGTTAGCATCATTCCCTAGAGCGCAGGGCTCATGGAGGAGGATCAGAAGAGCTACAGAAAACCTAAGAAATTACAACTTCTCTATACAACCAGAGAGTATGGTGAAGTAAAATGTGTACCCCTGCTCCACAAATAATCAAAATCATAAATGATAAAAGAGACGTAAGAGAGATGAAAAGATAAAGAGGCTTTTACAAACACAGCAGAATCTTAATAAAATGAGCCACAATCAGAATTATGAATTACCTATATTAGCTCAAGAAGTATGCCAAGTCGAAAAGAGGTTATGTCAAAAGAAACTGAAACATTCATCAAAGTTTTACCTCCAAAAAGACCTGGGGTCAAATCATTTAATGAGCACGTTCTTCCAAACCTTCCCAAAGGGGCAATCCTTGGATGTCTAACGGTCACAGGACTTTGGGAAAAGATGGACCACTCTTAGTTCATGGAGAAAGCTAGGCTGCCTATAGTTGATCTGACAAAATAAAACTACAGGCCATTATTATTCTCAAAAGCTTTTGTTACGCTAGGATTTATTTCTTAGTGGTTCTAACACACAGTGACATTCCAGCGAGGGGGCTGTGGCAGGCAGAGGTGTCCCTCATTTTGTGGTTTCTCCCAGGCACTTCTAGACCTTTCTAAGAGCCATTCTGGAGCCACGGAGGAGGGAGACTAGATTTAGGTGATCAGAAGAGTAAGGTGGATCCAACAACCAAGAATACACAGAAAGATAGGCAGAGGAAAACGGATTCACAAGAGACAAAAAGGAAAAGAGGGCATATAAGCCTGTGATAATAACAATGCGGGGGCCACAAGCAGTACATGCTTGTGCAAACAAATGCAAATTCACTCGGTCGTTCTAGGAAGCAGCTGGAGATGACTTAGAACCTAAAATGTACATACTCTTTGACCTAAAAATCCAACTTTCTATAAGTCCATCCTGGGCAATTAAGTTGAAAGGAAGATAAAGGTTTACATACCAGGATGGACACAGCAGAATTGCTGATAGCAAACAAAACATAAACCAGAAAACCTAAATGTCTAAAACTGGGCACTGTTAAATAGATCATGGCAGACTCATATGATAAATTACACGGCACTCAAAAGCAATGCTTTGGGAAACATTTAATAGTTAATGGCAGGTATAAGTCTATGATTTATTTTAGGGAATAAGGCAGAAAACAAACTATAATCTCAAATACATATTTAATAGATACGTATCTATGAAAGACTACTGGAAGACTAAAGACCAAAACCAAGCTGAACGCGGTCTTTGGGTGGTAGAACTCCAAGAGAATGTAATTTTTTTCCTATATTAATCCTATTCTCTAATTTTCTGTACAAAGCTGTAATGCTTTTACAATCAGAAAAAATATAGAAACCAAATAATTCCCGCATATGGATAAATACTCATAGGAACGATAAAGAAGCCATTCTAAGCCTCCATTCACTAAGGACAGAAACATCCACAGCACACGGAAGAATTCCAGCCTCGCGAACGGGAACCTTAGCATCGGCACGCTTTAAAGCACCGAAAAGAAAAAGCCAACCAACCAAGTCCCTCCAGGAAGACAGGCTGGCTGCTGCTCTGGGGGTTTCAACACACCACCACGGAGGGGAGAGCTCAGCACCTATTTCTTAAGCGCACCTGTCCTAGCATCTCCCTGGGTTCAAAGAACATCCACCTCAAGCAACAGGCTTTCAGAGGAAAGGGAGCATGGAGAGACCCCGCACACACAGCAGACACACGCATACACAGACGGAGAAACACAGACACACTCAGACACACAGAGACACACACAGACACACAGACACACACAGAGATAGACACACACAGATACACAGAGACGCACACTCACACAGACACACAAATACACAAAGATACACAGCCACACAGAGAGACATACACAGACATACACTCACACAGGCACACAGATATAGACCCACACACAGACACACAGAGATACAGACACACCCACACAGACACACACAGAGAGATACACACAGAGACACACAGACACACCAAGAGACAGACCTAGACACACACTCAGACACACACAGAGACAGACACACACAGAGACAGACACACACAGAGACACACTCACAGACACACGAACACACACAGACACACAGAGAGACACACACAGACACACGGAGAGACACACACAGACACACCAAGAGACAGACGCACACACGCACTCACACACACCCCCTCGGGTGGTCCCGGCCGACCGCC
>NW_007032117.1:0-12182 GCF_000164805.1 Carlito syrichta | reverse complement strand
CCCGAGCGCCGGCGCTGCCCCCCCAGCCTTGCCCACGCGGAGAGGGGCACAGAGAGCTGGTGGCCGGTGTTTCTGTTTTCCGGGAATTCGCCTCTCTTGCCAGGGGAGTGCCCGCTACCCAGGGCCAGAGCGACCGTAGGGAGCAAGGGGGTGTGCGAGTCTGGCTCCCTTCTGAGCCCGGGTGGCCGCAGAGACGCCAGCGCAGCCGCGTGGTGGAACAAGGCCTGTGGCCAGAAAAAGAACGCGACAGAAAACGGAAGAGGGGCGCCGAAACAGCCGCGCTGGTGGCAGCTCGGCCTTCCCCTCATTGGCGCCGGTTTGAACAGCCCAACAGGCCATTTTCCGGGGAGAACACGAGCGCCTGCTCTACAGACCCAGTGGCTTCGGAGCCACCGGTTTTCAGAACCAGGCGGAAGCCCAGTTCTTCCCAACAGATTGAGGGGTGGGAGTTGGGTATGCGGAGATGACATAGCAAAGCTAATATACCTGCGAGATTTCTCTCCCCAGCTTCTCTCCCTCACCTCTTCATTTCACACAAATGAAACTCTAAGCAGGTACATAGCTAAACGAAAACTACCCAAGCAATCGCTGAGGAGAAAACTGAGTTTCATGTGTGCAAATGAAAAGGAAGGACTGCAAAGATCTTCCAATCACAATATTCTTTCAAAGCTGGGAAGGTGGGAAAGATGGGAAAGTTCTGAAAAATAAGATTAAAAAAAGGTAAAAGGAAAGAAATACAACCAGTAAAAAGGCAAATGACATATGTTGAGACAAGACTTTCTCCCAGAAAAGCAGGAAATTTAAGCAACAACCATTTTATACGCCCCAAGAAATTCAGTGCGATGTAAATAATATAATAGGAGACTCCAAATAAGATACAAGAAATGAAAGAAGAGATAGTAAAGCAGTAGAATACGCTGAAATGTGACCTGAAAATAGTAAAACAAAACAAAGCAAAACATCCTCACAGAACTTAAAATGATCTTAGAAGTCTAAGGAGTAGAACTTACATGGCAAAAACAATCTGAATCAATGTAATAGAGATTGAACTGGTGATAGCTGCAAAAAACACAAGGAAAGGGTCAAAAAAAATACATTGATTTGAAATGTGTATGTATCAAAACCTGATATTAAATATACATCGTGTATTAGATATTCTTTTCAAAAAAACATAAAAATGAGATATTAGAAACATTTAAAGATAGAAGGAAATATTCTTGAAAATAAAGAAATGCGGGAATTCATCTTCTTACTGTCTGAACACGTTCTGTGAAGTGATGTTCTCTGATGTTACAGAGAAATCTCATAGAGAAGTTCATGACTGATTGCAGAGATTACTCAAAGACATGGGAAGAAACCTAAAAACATCCAGACAGAAGAAACAGGTAAAAAGTACTCTTGTTCCCAACTTCACTTCAGCAACATTAGACTCAAAAGGAACAGAATCATATTTCCAGGGGGTTTTAAGCAGAGAAGATGTGATCCAGAAATTCTATACCCAGCCAAGATTGTTTTCATAAGTAAAAGCACAGATATGTTACACACAAAATGTTAAAATATTTTTAAATATTCAAGAACTCAGAATATATAACACTTCTATGTGTGTCCTTGAAAAAAATTAACTAGAGCCATAACCCAACCATAAAACAGGAATCAAAATCAGGAACTCATGATGAAGAGACCTTGATCATAAATAACACAGATGAGAAACAAAACTCGCTTGACAATAGAAATAAGTGTAAATAATATAATTCCACAACATAACAATTACATTTTTTAAAAAGCTACATAAATACAAAATAATATACTGCACATTCTCACATGTGCCCTCACCCCATGACTCTAAAACTAAACTAAACTAAACTAAAACAACTGCCACCAGAGTGTGGAAGTTAGAGTAGGGAAAGGAAGGGACAATAAGGGCAAGGAGACCAGGCATCGTCGGTAACACAGGCAAAGGGTGGTGAGCTTTGTGCTAGAGCAGGGACAGAGGGGTGGAGAGGAAGGGCCAGACATGGAGGAATTAGCAGACAGAGTGCCAGGGCTTGGCAGGAGATGAGCAAGAGGGAGGAATATTGCTGGGCTCAAGTCCTGGCCTCAGCCACGGGGTGATTCCGTCCACTGAGATGTGGAGCAGAAGGAAGGGAGTTTGAGGTAAGGGAGGGAGGAGGGATCAGTTGACTGAAACTGGACATGGGGTAGACTTGTGATGTTTGGGTTTATGTCTGTACAGTACCTCTCCCCATGTCCCCTTCTTCTGGTAACAGACCCCACCTCCAAAAATACATACATACATACATACATAAAATAATGTTGATGCGATAAATCTAGAGAAGAAAATTCCAGTTCGTGGCAAATAGTAGAAAGCATAAAGTGAGAAGAATGAAGGAGGTGGTGAAAGCACATCACATCTCTCATTTTTTTGGATAGATATACACAATTAAGTCATAAACAGTTTGCTTAAAAAAGAAATAACTGTTTTACCAAAAAAATTTCATGCATAAATGCAAGAAAATGCAAACTTTAAAAAAAAAGATAGAAAGAATACCAATCCAGGTGTTCAATTAAACAGTATAGGAGGCCATTGATTTGGACTGACATTCTGCACTAGGCTGCAAGAGACCACAGCAAAATGAAGTTGTTCATCCTAAAGTTCCAAACCAAAACTAAGTTGTCTGTCTGACTAGCTAAAAAATCAGAAGAAAGAGATAATAGCAAAATCTCCAAACAGGCCCATTTTAGCTGGCATGATAAGGAACTCTGCTTTAATACTTACACAGAAAGTAACCATTGTAAGTTTTGCTTTGGTTTTTTTTTCCCAGTTTATTGGGGTGTGTGCATGTGTGTGTATAATTGTTTTTTGCTTTGCTTTTTGTTTTTGTTTTTCTATATTTTTTAAATTTTTGTTCGTCTTATTTCATTCTGCTTTTCTCTGTTCTCTTCATTGCTGTTACTGTATCTTGGACTCAGGAGGTATACACATATACCCACTGCATTGTCATATAGAGTGGTAGTGGGGAGTGGGTCTCAGGGAACCAATACCATGATCAGTGAATACTGAGACTTGCAAGCCATTTCTGAATCCTAGCTCCCCATCCTCCACATTATTCAATTCTCAAAACCACAAGAGATAGCAAAGCTTCCCACCCACAGCTCTGTTTCAAAATAGAACAAATCTTAAGCCCCGACCAGGGAAGAATAGAGGGCTGAACAAACATTAGAAGTGAAAGCCTCTCCTACTACCACTGAATGATGAACTAAAGAGAAAAGAAAGAGATCTGCATCAAATGAGAAAAAAATCAGTGGAAGAACACAGATAATTTCTAGTATACCAAACAGAAAATGCCTGAAAAAAAGTCAGACCTTCGAGCCCAAACAATGGAAGTCACCACTGACTGGCCCCAGAAAACAAAAGGGATTAGGGAATGGATGGAAAGAGTGAATAAGACTCAAGAAAGACAACATGCAACACAGAAAGAAATTGTAACAGAGATTTTTGGTCATAAAAAAAAATTCATCCAGGAAATAAATAATAAGATGACAAGCAGGGAAAGCAGAATTAATCAAGAAGAAAAAATAACACCAGAACTAGAAGACCAAAACTTGGAATCAACCCAATCTGTAAAAAACATAGAGAAAAAAAAACCTCAGAAAAAACAAAACCTCTAAGAGATGTGTGATTATATCAAGAGGCTGAAACTACACCTGACTTGTATCCCAGAAGAAAAAAAGGGAAATGGAGAACACCTTGGAACAAGTATTCCAGGAAGTTATTCAAGAAAACTTTTCCCATCTTACCAGAGATGTGACCACTCAAGCACAAAAGACACAGAGAACCCCTGGAGACATAAAATGACAAGACTACTAATGCCTAGGCACAGTAATATGCTTACATAAAGTAGGTACAAAAGAAAAAAACACTGAAGGCAGCGAGAGGGAAAGGTCAGACTACCTACCAGGGAAACCCAGTCAAAATAGCCATAGCCCTATTGGCAGAAACACTACAAGCTATAAGGAACTGAAGTCCAATATTCAAAGTCCTCAAGATAAACAATTTCGACCAAGAATTTCCTACCCGGCCAACCTCAGCTTCAACAGTGAAGGAGAATTAAAATCCTTTCCAGACACCCAACCCCTAAGAGATTATACAGCTTCCAGAACAGTTCTACAAGAGATTTTTAAAAAGGTATGAAGCACAGAAGAAAGAAAAAAAGAATGACTATGCACTTCCCAAGAGAACAGGAGAACACAGAATCAGCAGAGAATACATTGCAACTGCAGACTTGAAAACACATACATACATCAACCCAAATGTTAAAAGAAAACAAAGAAAAAGCTTTATAAGAACCTTATTATGGAGATAAACAAAAACATTTCAAAAACCAGGCTGAACATGAATGAATTAAATGCACCACTGAAAAGACACAGAATGGTAAACTGAATTGAAAAAAAAAATGACCCAATAATTTGCTGCATCCAGGAAATTCATCTCACCACAAGGGATATGCATAGATTCAAAGTTCGGGAATGGAAAACGAATTTCCAGGTGAATGGATCACAAAAGAAGGCAGGAGTCACAATCTCAACATCAGACAAAAGAACCTTTAGGCTATCAAAAATTTAAAAAGATACAAAAGGACACTAAATAATGATAAAAGGTTCAGTCCATCAACAAGAATTATCTATCCTAAACATATATGAACCCAATATAGACACACCAGTGTTTGTAAAGCAACTACTAAGCAAATTAAAAAAACAGATATATTCACAGAAACAAAGAACTGAGTATCACATTTTATCACTCATAAGCAGACCTTGAACAATTATCATAATACTATAAGAAAAGAATTGGTAGTAGTAGAAAACTGCTGTGGCAGGGGGGAGGAGGCAGGATTGGCAGTAGTGAGAATCTGCCCGGGGGGGGGCGGGAGCACACCTCATGAACAAGGGTACTTGCATAGTGAACGTTTGTATAACTAACCCCGAACTGTACTGCACATCTTTAATTTATTCTGTGAAACATTGATAAGAGAATGAAAAGACAAGAAAGAAACTGAGATAAAACAATTTCAAAACATATATCTGATAAAATATTTCTATCCAAAATATACCAAGATCTTAAAGAAAAAGATATTGACTCTAACACTATTATAGCTGAAGACTTAAATACCCTACTAATAACCCTAGATGGATCATTCAGGCAAAAATTCAACAAAGAGATCCGGAAGCTCAACTTGACACCTCACCAAATGAACTTAATAGAAACCTACAGAGCACTCTAACCAACAACCACAGAACATACATTCTACTCAATATCACCTGGAACATAGTCCAAGATCAATCTCATGTTTGGCCATAAATCAAACATAAACTAATTTCATGAGGTTGAAATACTGCTATGCAACTTCTCAGACAACAGTGGAATAAAAATAAATATCAGCACCAACAAAACTCCCCCCAAACCCACAAAGGCATTGACACTAAAACAGCATGATGCTGAACAACTACTGAGTCAACATGGAAATCAAAACAGAAGTTAAAAGATTCCTGGGAACAAATGAAAATGAAGAAACATCTTACCAAAACCTCTGGGATTCCAAGGAAACAGTACTAAGAGGGAAATTTAGGTCTCTACGAACAGAAATCAAGAAGACGGAAAGATCACAAGTTAACAGCATAACAAATCACCCAAGGGAGCTGGAAAGACAAGACCACCAAAACCCTAACTTAAGCAGAAGAATTCAGATCACCAAAGTAATGGCCCAAGCACAAGACATAGAAGGCAAAAACACCATAGAAAAAATCAACAAAACAAAAAGCTGGTTCTTTGAAAGAATAACCAAGACTGATGAACCCTTAGCCAGAATGACCAAGAAAAAGCCCAAATAAGCACAATGAGAAATGCAAAAGATCAAATCACAACTGACTAAGAAATACTAAAGATTATCAGATATTACTATTTACACCTATATGGAAACAAACTTGATAACCTAATGAAATGGAGGACTTTCGGAATCACACAACCTCCCAAGGTTGAAGCAAGAAGACATTGAGACTCTATAAAGAAAAAACCCAGGAAATGGACTCCATCATAAGAAAACTACCTACAAAAAAAAGCCCTGGACTGGACAGATCTCCAGTGGAATTCTACAAAACATACAAGGAAGAGCTGATACCAATACTATTGAAAGTATTCCAGGCCATTGAGAAAGACAGAACTCTCCCCAAATCATTTTACGAAGCTAACATAACACTAATATCCACACCGGGTAAATATTCAACAAAAAAAGAGAATTATAGGTCCATATCCCTAATGAACATAGATGGAAATATTTTCAGCAAAATTTTAGCAAATCGGATCCAACAACACATCTCAAAAATAATCCACCATGACCAAGTGGGCTTCATCCCCAGGATGCAGGGGTGGTTCAACATACACAAGACCATAAATGTAAGTAAATATATCAGCAGATGTAAAAATAAGAACCACATGATTATATCATTAGATGCAGAAAACGTTTTTGATGCAATCCAGCATCCCTTCCTGATAAAAACCCCCAAACACCTAGGTATAGAAGGAACATACCTCAAAATAGTAAGTGCCATCTACGATGAACTCACAGCCAGCCTATTGCTAAGTGAACAGAAACTAGAAGCATTTCCCCTGAAAACCAGAACAAGACAAGGCTGTCCACTCTCAACCCTCATGTTTAACATTGTGTTGAAAGTCCTAGCTAGAAGGAAATCAGGGGTTTCCAATAGGAAAAGAGAAAGTTAAGTTATCCCTCTTTGCTGACATATGATCCTATACCTCAAAAATCCAAGAGAATCTGTCAAAAACCTCCTTGCACTGATAAAGGACAAAGTTTCAGGGTACAAAATCAATGTGCAAAAGACATTTGCATTCCTATACACCAACAATGAACAGGCAGAAAAGCAAATAAAAAGCACAAACCCATTCACAACAGCCACAAAAAAATGAAATACCTCGGCATTTTTCTAACCAGAGAAGTAAAAGACCTTTGCAATGAAAAGTACAAAACCTGGTCAAAGAAACTTGACGAGACACAAACAAATGGAAAAGTATTCCATGCTCATGGATAGGAAGAATCAAATATTGTTAAGATGTCCATCCTACCAAAGACAATCTACAGATTCAACGCACTACCCATTAAATTACCAACATCAGGCTGGGCACGGTGGCTCAAGATGTAATCCTTGCACTTTGGGTGGCCAAGGCAAAAGAATTGCCTGAGACTATGGGTTCGAGAATTGCGGGGGCCCGCCCCGCAAGGGTCGTGGGAAGTGTTGAAGGAGTAACAGAACAGAAATCAAGAAGATGGAAAGATCACAAGTTAACAGCATAACAAATCACCCAAGGGAGCTGGAAAGACAAGACCACCAGAACCCTAACTTAAGCAGAAGAATTCCGATCACGAAAGTAATGGCCCAAGTACAATCAGGTGGGCCTCCAAGACTGACTCCCAACAGAGAACAGCCTGGGCAACTCGGTGAGACCTCATCTCTACAATAAATCAAAAAATTAGCTGGGCATGGTAGCACGTACCTGTAGTTCCGGCTACTTGGAAGATTGAGGTGGAAGAATCGCTTGAACCAGTAGGTTGACACTGGGATGGCCGTGAGCATGCCAATGCACTTCAGCCTGGGTGATGGAATGAGATTCCAACTAAAAACAAATTACCAACATCATTCTTCTCAGTCCTGGAAATGAATATACAGAAATCCATAGGGAAACATAAACGACCATGAATAGCCAAAACAATGCTCAGCAAAAGAAACAAAGCAGGGGGTATCACACTTCCAAACTTTAAACTTTACTATAAGGCTACAATAATCAAAACATCCTGGTGTTGGCACAAGAACAGGCATGTGGACCAATGGAGCACGATAGAGATTCCAGAAGCAAAACCTCAATTTTTCAACCAATTCATCTTCAACAAGTCTCCAACAGCAACTTCTGGGGAGAAGAGAACCTATTAAGTAAATGGGAAAACTGGCTGACCACATGCTAGAAGATTGAAACAGAACCCCTACCTATGATCATACACAAAAATTAACTCTAAATGAATCAAAGACCTAACTGTAAAACCTTAAACTATATGAATCATCGAAAAAGCAGTAGACACCCTTACAGAAATCAGAGTAGGCAACCAATTCCTGATCAAAACCCCAGATATCCTTGCCATAAGAGATAAGATAGACAAGTAGGCCCTCATTAGACTGAAAGTTTCAGCAAAGCAAAAGAAACCATCAAGAGGGTGGAGAGAGAGCCCACAGAATGGGAAAAAATATCTACCAACTGTATATCTGACAAAGGCCTCACATCCAGGATCTATAAAGAACTCAAGCATGCTGAAAGAGAAAAGAAACACACAGTGCCTTTACAACGTGGACAAAAGATATAACACACACTTCTCAAAGGAAGACACGTGGCAGCCAACAGACACATGAAAAAGGGCTCAGCCTCACTCATCATCTGGGAAATGCAAATCAAACCACATTGAGATACCACCCAACACCAGTAAGAATGGTCATCAATAATAAAACAAACAACAACAGACGCTGGCAAGGATGAGGGGAAAAGGTAACCTTCTACCCTGCCTGTGGAGACCAACTTCTATGGAAACAGTATAGCAATTTCTGAAAGAACTAGAAATTGACCATCCATATGACCTAGCAATCCCTCCACTGGGAATATACCCAGAGGAATTCCAATCAATCTACAAAAAAGATACATGTTCACTGCAGTACTATTCACAACAGCAAAAACATGGAACCAACCTTGCTGCTTACTGCCCACTGAAACTGGATTGGATTTTTTTTTTTAAATGAAATACATATACACGGTGGAATGCCATAAAGACGGAAAAATAGGGCAACAACTCTGGGTCCCCTCCCACTGTGGGAGCTTTTCTGTCCTGCTTTCTCATTTTAAAAAAAAGGACAAACATATGGACTTTGCAGCAACTTCGACGGATTTAGAGTGTGTAATACTCAGTGATCTATCACGGAAACAAAGAACGGAGTGCCACATGTTCTCACTCATAAGCAGACCCTGAACACTTACCATAATCCTATTAAAGAGGGATTGGCAGTCATGGGATACTGCCGGGGTTGGGGGTGGGTGGGAGAGCACAACATCAGTAAGAGTACCTGATTTCAAACTAGGCAAAGTCGGGACCAAGGGGAAACCCAAATTTTACCTGTACGATGTCCACTTGTATTCCTAATCCTGAATTGTGCCACACATCTTTAAAATAAAATACGCATTTAAAAAGTAAATTAAAATAAAATAAAAATAAAAACTGATGCATCTGACTACTTCAACATTCACACTTTCTGTATAACAAAGAACTCCTTGGATAAATATAATAGGCTGCTCCCAGATCAGGAGACATTGTGGGAATATCTAAAAGTGACCACGAGTTTGCCATCCACAAAACATAATGAGCTCCTGAAAATTAAGAAGAAAAAACCTCCAAAGTAAAATGCCTGTTAGACCAGGAAAATGAGAATGAGTGAGAAACATCATGCATAGGTAGTGGCGGGGTGGAAACGGAGACTGGGTGGCCACCTAGGAGGGAGGTGTGGCACCACTTCCCAGTGAGGCATACGTGTCATCTAGGACCCATAAGTTCTGCTCCTGGCTGTACAGGGGAGTCATCGCCCTGCCCGTAACACACAGAACAAGCACACGCATATAGTGTCATTTGTGGAAGGAAGTTCGAGGCAGTCCTGGTGTCCGTAACTGGGGGACATCCTACATTGCGATTCTACAACTCTCAGACACAACAGACTAGATGTATACACAGCCACAAGAACTGGACACGCAGACATAAGGAATATGGAGGAACACAGAACACAGTGCTGGGGGAGGCAGGGAAGAAACTCAAAGAGGTCTATTATAAAAATTTAAAGCACGGTACATAAATAACAACCTAAGTGTCCATCAACGGATGGCCAGAGAAAGAAAATGTGGTACATATACACCATGGAATACTACACAGCTACAACAAAAGAATGAAATTCTGTCTTTTGCAGCAACATGGATGGAACTGAATGCCATTATCCTAAGAGAAATAACTCAGAAACGGAAAACCAAATACTGCCTGTTCTCACTTACAAATAGGAGCGAAATCATGTGTCTACATGGACATAGAAGACTCAGAAGGGTGGGAGGCTGGGGTGAGGGATGGAAAATTACCCAACAGGTACTATGTTCATTATTTGGGTGATGGCTACATTAAAAGCCCAGACTTCATCTCCGTGAAATATCATGTATACCCCATAAATTTGAAATTCAAAAATATTCTAAGTTAGAAAATGCATTTTTTAAAGAATACATGAAACAAAAAATACAGATTACAGAGAAGAGAACTGTCACCCTCAGGGACGGGAGTGAAGGATGGGAATGAAGAATGGGGATAAAAAGAAATAAAACACATAAATAAAGCAAGAGACAGCATTGCAAGGAGGATCACGAGAATTATGCCAGGAGACGATGAACCCTGTGGTCTGAATTCTGAGTCCTGCTAACACAGTGTGCCCACGAAGCACACGCTGGGGGGGCCACAGGTAACGCAAGGGACACCCTGAGTCTGAGGGGCCAGGGCCTATATCTCAGTATTACCATGGCAGCCGTTTCTGCCCCACAAGACTCAGTGTCCTTCTCCGCATGAGGATGGAATGTCATGGGCTGAAGCCTACCAGGATTCCTAAATGCCCTGAGCAGTAGCGAGGCAGGGCTGGGAACAGATGTCCTGAGGGAGTCTGCCTGTACCACTCCCACAAGGGCGAGAGCCCGCTAAGGAGCAACCCTGCGCAGCAGGTATAAAAACCACTGAGCTCTCCTCACTTCCAGGTCCTCGCTGCTCCCCCAACACAGGGAACTAAGCTTCAAGGACAGCCTGTTCCTGTTCTGCTCTGACGTGAAAAGTGGTGTCTGCCAGAAACAAGGTGTCTACCAGTGGTTATCCACTCGACGGGGGAAGCACTAGCCCAACCCCCTCTAAAATCTTCAATAGGACAAAAATGTCCACTGGCAATGCTGTTCAGCATGTTCCTAGAGATACTAGCAAAAGCAGTAAAACAAGAAAAAGGGGCAAATGAAATAATGAAAGAGAAAGCAACAGTGAGAAACGTCATGCACAGGTGGTGGCGGAGTGGCCAACCCCACCTCCAAACACCCAGTACTGCCCTCTCCTTGCCCCAGCTTCCCCCATCCTGTGTACAGCCCCAAAGCTGGCTGAGGATCACCTCCAGTCGTCTCCCCTGCGTTTCCATGGCCAAAACCAGTTCAGCTCTGATCTTCCCCAACCCACCCCTCCCCCTATCTTCCCCCGTCAACAAGGGGCCCAGCACCATCGGACCCTCCTTAGCCAATCCCTTCATTCCTCCCCGCTGCCTCCGATCTGCCACCCAAGGGCCAACTCCAAGGCAGGCCATCCGCCCACCTCTCCCCTCACTCCACCACCTCCACCTGCTCCCACCTGTCCTCCTCCAGCCCATCATCCAGAGGGGGCCAGAATGACCATTTAAAACATGAACCTGAGACGGGGCAAGATGGCAACGGCATAGGTGAACTGGTGAGATTCTCTGAACGTGAGTTCCCAAAAAGGCTATCACTTCGCTACCCCCATCCCCCAGCCCACCACCAACCGCGCTGGGGTCAGGCCCGGGAACTTCAGTCCCACGCAAGGCCAGATATTGCGCCCCTCCCCCCACTGCTGCTGTTCTACTCGTGTGTGGAAGTCTCCGGTCTCAGCCCCCTCCAGATCCCTCCCCGGCTGCATTGTCTCCAGCCCGGGCACCCGGCATCAAGCCGCCGGTCACACAGGGAGGCTCTGAGCACCCGCCCCTCAGAGACGCTGGTTCCATTTCTGGCTGAAGTACTCTGTAGGGTCCCAGCGCCACTCTCGCTGTTTAGAGCCTGCCCTTGGGAACTTTGGAGCTCTGGAACTCCGGGTCCACCCTGGCTGAGGCACTCAGCGTGAGACCCCAAACCAGAGGACCCAGACAAGCGGAGAAAAACAGACCTGCTTAAACTGCCTTGCCATTCTCCAGGCAGAGACTTCCATTGCCCTGCCCACCTATCAACAAACTTTACCTTATTTCCTAAGCCAGGTATTGCAGCGTGCGGGGAAGTTTTGGGTCCCTGCTCC
>NW_007032116.1:111941-112539 GCF_000164805.1 Carlito syrichta | reverse complement strand
CGCGGCGGCTCGCCGCTCCCCGCGCTGCCCCGGACCCCGCAAAAGGTGGCGTGCCGGCACCCGGAGCCACCCCTGCACGAGCGTCCGTGCGCCACGTGCACGCTCGTGTGCACACACACACTCGTGCAGCCGCGACTCTTACAGTAGCACGCTCTGGGCGTGGGGTCTGGGGAGGGAAAGCGGAGTCCTGGCGCGTTCCCAGGGGAGAGCAACGCTGGGGGCCGGGGCAGGGCGCGAGGGACGCCGCTGGCGGCGGGGGCTGGGGATGACCCAGAAGCTCATCTTCTCCAGAAAAGCGGGGGGGCAGGTCCACGGGGGTTCCCTCACACCGCCGCGCTCCCTCAGGAAGGGGTTTTCTCCAGCAGCGTGGCGCCGCGAGACGATCGAACACCGTCCTCCGGGTCCCCCGAGGGGGAGGGGCCGGGCAGGAGTGGGCTGCAGAGCCGCTCCCGCCTCTAGCGGCCAGGAAGGGGTTAAGTCGGCCAGCCGGCGAGCGAGGGAGGAGCCAGCGAGTGCGGGAAGGGGGGGTGCCGGTGGTTAGGAAGAGCCTCCTCGCTGTCCCCACTCTCCCTCGGCGAGCAGCCGGGGCGCGCGGACA
>NW_007032116.1:101599-110803 GCF_000164805.1 Carlito syrichta | reverse complement strand
GGCGATCTGGAGGGGAACTGTCGGGGAGCAGTGGGCGAGTACCCGGGACGGGGACTCAGAAGCCGGATGGAGGTGACGGGAAAGGGGAGGCCCCAGGGACCATAATGGAAAAAGAGAAAGAGATCCGAAAGCGGAGAAGGTTGGGGGTGTTGAGTGGAGACGGGTGGCAGGAGCCGGGAAGAGGGCCTAGGATGAGCACTGGGCTTGGGGACTGGAACCGCCGAGGGGAGAGGGGCTGGGCACGGATCCGGATGGGAACGGGCTTGGAGAGGAGGGACGGGAGGAGGGAGAGAAAGGCTGGGGGGGATGAGACAAAGAGGCTTCTGGTAACCATCTCCACGTGGGAAGCCCTTCTTTCCCAAAGCGCCTGCCTGTCACATCCCTTCTCAGGGAGTGGCTGGGGGGCCAGACGAGGGGGGCTCAGGGCCCAGGGGGTGGCTGTGAGGGACAGAGGGTGGGGACTTGCAGTGGGGCAGTGGCCTCCGAGGGTGGGCAACCCCGGCTGACTCCATGCTGCCATTTATATCTCCGGCCTGTCGACGGATCTCACCGCCGCCTGCCCGCCACCACCACGGTGGCTGCTTATTTTGGGGTGTTACATTCTGGCAGAGTGAGAAGCTGTTTGCAGCAGCTCTAAACCTCCATCACCCGCGTCAGTGCCTCCCCAGGCCCCTGCGTCACTGGTATCGCCACCACCTCCAGCCCACTCCTCAGCTCCCACCTCCTCAGCCCCTGCCCCCTCAGCATCTGCCCGAAGGCCCCAGCCCTTCTCAAAGCAGCCTGTGGGGTGTAGAGCTGTTGCTTGTTGTCCGGGACCCCATGCTCCTCTGTCCAGAGGGGCCTCGGCTCCCCCTCCAGGGAGCACTCTTCCCTGGATCCACTCTGCACCAGCAACTCTGCCCTGTGGGTGGGCATCCTGGCTCCTGCCCTCTTCCCTGGGTCCAGTTCCCTCCACCTCAGGTTTCTTCCGTGGGGGCTTCTGACCTTGAGAGTGGCCGAGAACTCTGTTCCTGGGCCAAGGTTTGATAGCCCAGAGTCCTTGAGAGTGGACTCTCAGTGAATGGATACTTTTTGGCTCTAGGCACCTCAGCCTTCTGGGATCATTGCCACATTCTGGCCTCTCTTTCTGCTCCTTCCCTGGTCAGTTCTGGTCATATCTTTTGGACTCTGGTCATCGTCTCTCCATTTCCAAACACAGCCTCTCCTCTAGAGCACCCACAACTTGACACCCAGGAGACCAAAGTTGCAGAGCCCGAGTTCCTTCCTTGCCTTGACCCTGAGGCGTCAAACAGATCCAGCATGATGGCTGGCCAGCCCCTGGTGGCCAGGGAGGACCTGGCCGTGATTTCTGTCCTCCCTTCACCTCGGGGGGGCAGTGTCTGGCACATCCAGGGGTGGTATCCTGGATGATGCTGAGGCCTCCCAGAGAAAGGTCAGAGAGCCCCTGCGGCACGAGCTTGACACCCCTTCCTTCCAGTCTTGGTTCCACCTTGTGTGAGCTGCAGGACTTGAGGCCACTGGCACCATGTTTCTGGGCCTCCCAGCCTTCATCTGCAAACCGGGGGTTATAATATTGATTTCCCAGGGGTTTATGTTCTGGTGCACTCCACGGATAAAGAAGTCAATGTGCATGGATGCAGCGTCTGGCACACAGTAGGTGTTTTGTAACGAATGGCTTCCTGTGTGCCCTGCTCTACACTCCCCTGTGGACTTGAGAAGAGGAAGGGAGCAGAGGGGAGGAGAGGCTAGTCCACAGGGCCTCCCTCTCTGCCCGTTGAGTGGTGGAGGGATGAAATGAAAGCGCCCAAGAAAGACACTGAAGCCAGACTGCTGAGGTGGGGGCGGGAAGCCCGGGCTGTGGCTCAGAACAGGCCCTTCCCCGTTCCAGCTCTGACCCTGGGCATCTTGCCCCGAGTCTCCACCTCTGGGATTCACAACACAGGGCCCGGGAGTGGAGTTGTGGGGAGAGAGGAGAGGCATGGCCGGGAGGGAAGGAGCCGTGGTGAGGAGGCGTGAGAACAGGGGGTGGGGCGGGGACAGGACGAGGTGAGAAGGAAAAGGGCACACGCGCCACGCCACACCCACGGTGTAGGCAGAGAAAGGCACAGCTCTGGTCCCCCCCACCCCGGTCCCTTGTCCCACTGCCCGTGCCCTGGAGTACTCCCTCCAGCTCCAGCCGGCCTGGGGGCAGAGAAGCCCAGCACCCCCCACCTTCCCCTCCTCCTCGCCTCCAGTGAGAGCCGCAGCCTGAATTATGGATGAGGCTCCTTGGGTTACAGCTGCTTTGCACGGCGGTGGCGAGGGCCAGAAATGGCAACAGAGTCACTGTTACGCAGCAGCTGTCATGGAGAGCCCCTGGCTCAGGGTCCCTCCTCCGGGGGCCTGCAGGGAAGACCACCTTGGGGTGGGGGCACTATGGGGCCAAGAGGGCGGGGGTGTGGGGAGAGAGGAGAGGAGGGGTCTGATGAGGTCAGGAGGGAGCAGGAGAGTGGTGGGCTAGAAGGACGAGTAGGGCCCCCGCCAGCTCCTGCCAGCGTGGCCTCGAGGCTGAAAGAGACCCTGGTGTCAGGAGAGTGACCCCTGACGCTGAGGCGCTCGGGGGTTGCCCCTCGTCCTTCACTCTGCCTCTCCCAGGGTAGCAGTCCATCCTGGAGGCTGGGAGATGAGCCGCGTAATCCTCTCGAGGGCTGGCGGCCATGAGAGCTCACACTCTTGTGAGCTTATGGATAAGGGGTGGGATTAAGGGATCAGAGAAGGATTTGGCTTCTTTTGGTGTCAAGTCCTTAGGGAAACAGAGCTCAGAGGGTGACTCTGACAGGAGGGGAAAGTGCCCGGGCTGGGCAGCAGGAGACTTTTTCTGGCCCTTGCCCTGGCACCCCTTTGCTGTGTGACCTTGGCCCAGTGGTGTGCTCTCTCTGAGTCTCGGTAGAACAGATGCTTCAACCAGATAAACCTAGAAAGCCTTTCCAGCTCTGAAATCTCCAGTTTTAAGCAGCCCCGACCCTCAGCTCTCACAAAGCCCACCGACGGTCTCCCCCACTGTGCTCCCACATCCCCACCCCTGCCTAGTTGGGATGCGAGGGGTGAGAGACAGGCTTGTCCACCCCACGTGGCTCTGAAAAACTCGGGAGGAGAAAGTAATCGTGAAACGCCGCACGGGGGAGGGGTGAGAAGGGCCGAGAAACGCGGAGGTGGTGTGAACGAATGGAACAGTAGCCCGCTGTGTCACTGAGTATTACATCACACCCAGCCTACACACGCACGGGGCCCGGCACTCACACACACGCGGAGGACAGCCAGTGCACGCTCGCGCGCACCGACGCAGCACCAGGAGGGGCTGGGGACAGGCACTGAGGTCCCGGTGCGCCACCACACTCATGGGGCATGGCGCCCCCCACCCTGTACCCGTGTGTCCCCCTCTCCGCAGAAGAGGCATCCGTGATGCTGCTGATGCCACACTCGGGCCTGCGGGCCTGGCTCAGCTGCATTTCAGTCAGTGGCACCTGGCTCACATCACAGACACACACACACACACACACACACACACGTGCATGCACAGATGCCTTGGGAGTGTGAGACGTTACACGCAAAACCCCCACCGAAGCATGTGCGAGCCTCAGCCTTGGGGATCCCACACTCAAAGCCACCAGTCCTCAGGCTCCCTACGGGTTTTGGAGCCACCAGGAGCCCTGGGATCTCAGGGTCCAAGAATCCGGTCTTCCTCCCCTCTGCCTTTGGAGGTCAAGTTCATTCTTTTTTGTTGTTGTTTGAGTTGGAGTCTCACTCTGTCGCCCAGGCTGGAGTGCAGTGGCACGATCACAGCCACCACAGCCTCGACCTGCTGGACTCCGGCGATCCTTCTGCCTCAGCCTTCCAAGTAGCTGGAACTACAGGCGTGTGCTCCCACGCCCGGATAGTTTTTTGATTGATTGCAGAGATGAAGTCTCACCAAGTTGCCCGGGCTGGTCTCGAACCCGTGGGCTCAGGCAATCCCCTCATCTTGGCCTCCCAAAGTGCTGGGATTACAGGTTTGAGCCACCACACCCAGGCTAGTCCACTCTTGAAGTAGAAGGTGCCTCTGGGATGACTGCCTGGCGTTGGGGGTGCGGGCTCCCCTTCTCCCCAAAGTTGTCAGAAAAACATCCCAGGAGTCATACCGGGAAATCATGATAAAGTATACAGGTCAAGCTAGCTCCACTAAGTGAGGGCAGGAAGGCAGGGGCAGGGAACATGAGGGTTCGGGCCCCTTACTCAGGCATAGCAGTACAGATCCCCTTGGGCCTCCCTGGGTCTGCTTCTCCATCTATATTGTAGGAAGAATGGACCATATCCAAACTTTCAAAAGTTACTTTGAAAAAAAATTGGCTGGGCATGGTGACTCATGCCTGTAATCCTACGGGAGGCTGAGGTGGGAGGATCACTTGAACTCCAAAGTTTGAGACCAGCTTGGGCAACATAGTGAGTCCTCGTGTCTACAAAAAAAAAATAACCAAAATTAGCCAGGCAGCCAGGAGTGGTGGTGTGCGCCTGTAGTCCCAGCTACTTGGGAGGCTGAAGTGGAAGGATGGCCTGAGCCCAGGAGGTCCAGGCTGCAATGAGCCGTGATCAGGCCACTGCACTCCCGCCTAGGCGACAGAGCGAGACCCCGACTCAAAAAACAAAACACTTTTTTATTTTTTATTTTTTTTGAGTTGGAGTCTCACTCTGTCACTCAGACTGGAGTGCAAGGTCAAGGCTGCTCCCGGCCACTGCAGCCTTGACCTGCTGGGCTCAGGCAATCCGTAGTTTTGAGCCGGGCTCAGTGGCTCAGCCTGGAATCCCAGCGCTTTGGGAGGCCGAGGCGAATGGATTGCCTGAGCCCATGGGTTCGAGACCCGCCTGGGCAACTTGGTGAGGCCTCATCTCTACAATGAATCAAAAAGTAGCCGGGCATGGTAGCACGCACCTGTAGTTCCAGCTATTTGGAAGGCTGAGGTGGAAGGATCACCTGAGCCTAGCAGGTCAAGGTTGCGGTGGCGGGAGCGGCCACTGCACTCCAGTCTGGGTGACAGAGTGAGACTCCAACTCAAAAAAAAAAGTAGTTTTGGATGAGGAGAGCTGGGTGTACAATGCATATTCCCAGGCAGTCCCCAGGAATTCTGGAGCCAAGAAACCCGCGTTCTTTCCACAACCTCAGGTGATTCTGTTGCCTGTGGCAGGTGGCCCCACTTGGAGACCCGCTGAGCACCGGTCCCCAAGGCCCCTCCCAGCATGGAGACACTCCAGGGGTAAACAGCAGGAAGGTGAGGACAGAGGGTGTTAGTCACCAGTGGGTTCAGCAAGGACGGAGCCCAGGGCTGCCTGAGGGTCATTTCACACAGGCCTTGGATTCCCAAGTTAGTCCAGTCATTCTCAAACGGAGTGACTTGTTCCCCAGGGGACATGTGGCAATGTCTGGAGACATTTTGGTTGTCACACTGGAGGCAGGGTGCTGCTGGCATCTATTGGGTAGAAGACAGAGGTCTGCTAAGTGCCTTCTATAGATGGGCTGCCCCCACAGTGAGGGACTCTCGGGACCAACTGTCAATCCTGAGTCAGGGAAACCCTGATGTTAGGCTTTTGGCATTAATCTCTAGACGTCAAACACACAACAGTAAAAACAGGATTGAAAAGGCAACGCTGCTGATTGCAGTGGCTCACGCCTATAATCCCAGCACTTTGGGAGGCCGAGGTGAGAGGATTGTCTGAGCCCACAGGTTCGAGACCAGCCTGGGCAACTTGGCAAGACCTCATCCCTACAATTAAAAAAAAAAAAAAGTTAGGCATGGTGGCACATGCCTGTAGTTCCAGCTACTTGGAAGGGAGGTGGAAGGATCACCGGAGTCCAGCAGGTCAAGGCTACGGTGGCTGTGAGCGTGCTACTGCACTCCAGCCTGGGTGACAGTGAGACTGACAAAAAAAAAATAGATGACCCTTCACCAAACAACTTCAAATGTATTACAGCGCTTTCTTCAGTGTCCTCAGCATAATTTTGTAATATACCAGGAGCCTCAGAACGTGGATGTGGCCAGGCCACTGGAGACCCTGGGGTCGCACCCCAAAACCCCATGGAGGCCAGGCGCAGTGGCTCACGCCTGTCATCCCAGCACTTTGGGAGGCTGAGGCGGGAGGATCGCTTGAGCCCAGGAGTCTGAGACCAGCCTGGACAACATAGCCAGACCTCGTCTCTACAAAACGTCAGAAACCCCATGGGAGCGGCAGGGCTCCAGGCTCCTTGGGGGCCAGCCCTCCTGCCCTCACAGCACCCCCAGCAATGTCCGGCTTTTCCCACCCACAGCTCCCGCCTCGGCCTGCCTCCTGCTGCTGCTCCTGGCCCTGCCCCCGGCGGCCCCCAGCTGCCCCATGCTCTGCACCTGCTATTCGTCCCCGCCCACCGTGAGCTGCCAGGCCAACAACTTCTCCTCCGTGCCGCTGTCCCTGCCACCCAGCACGCAGCGCCTCTTCCTGCAGAACAACCTCATCCGCACGCTGCGGCCGGGCACCTTCGGGCCCAACCTGCTCCCCCTGTGGCTTTTCTCCAACAACCTCTCCTCCATCCACCCGGGCACCTTCCGCCACCTGCAGGCCCTGGAGGAGCTGGACCTCGGGGACAACCGGCACCTGCGCTCCCTGGAGCCCGACACCTTCCGGGGCCTGGAGCGGCTGCAGTCGCTGCATCTGTATCGCTGCCAGCTCAGCAGCCTGCCCAGCAACATCTTCCGCGGCCTGGTGAGCCTGCAGTACCTCTACCTCCAGGAGAACAGCCTCCTCCACCTACAGGTGAGCCTCCCCTCCCGACCTCTCCCCTCTCCACGGGCCTCCTTGTCCCCCGCCCCCTCCGTGCCTGGCCCTCCTCTCTCCCTGGCCGCCCTTTTGGCCTCAGCATCACCGGCTCTCTGAGTCTCGGTCTCTTTTCCAAGTTTCCATGTCTCTCACTTTTTCCAAGGGCTTTTCTTTGCCTGGTCTCTTTTGCCTGTCTGTCTATGCCTGTCTGTCTCTCTCTCTCTCTCTGTGTCTCTCTGTGTGTGTTACTGTCTCTTTCGCTGTTGCTGTCCCTGTTTCTCTCTCTCCTCACTGTATCTCTGTCACCATCTCTCTTTCACCACCTCTGCCCATGTCTCTCTTCCCTCTCTTTCTGTCTCTGTGCCTGTCTCGCCAACCCCCAGCCTCCACCTCTCTGCCTCTGCCTGCCTGTCTGTCTATCCCTCTCCATCCCTCTCTGCCTCTCTCTCTAACGTGCGTCCCCCATCTGTCTTCTGCCTCTTCTGTCTGTCTCCCTTCACACACCCACTCTGCACACACCCCCATGTCTGTCTGGGTGTGTGTGTGTCTCTTTCTATGATCTCTCTTTTCCCCTGTATTTGCCTTTGGGGGATGCTGCCTCCCCCCAGGCGTCCCTGCCCAAAGGTCTTGGGGCCCGCTGTTCTCACCCACCCCCAAGCCTACCACATCACAGGGAAGTGGACAAGAAGGCAGAGCCTCTCCAAGCCACTGGGCCATGGGACAGGGAAGACACACCCTCTCTAGAGTCCCCTTCCCCAAACCCGTCATCTCAGTGCAAGGGAAGAAGGAAAAAAAAAAGCATGAATCTCTGTTCTGCCGCTAGAAAATGAATGCACTGAAAATGGAAAGAATAACAGCAAGTGTTATTTATTGTTATTATTATTGATCTAATTCTTGTTTATTGTTGTTGTTATGCTGACAGCTTGACAGTCAGAGCCTCCCATCACATCTCCCCAGGAAGCAATCACACACCCTCCAAACCACTCAAGTCTTCCCTTGGCTACACAGCCTCAGGCTGGACGGGAGGCAAGGACACCCAGATCCTCTCCTCTCCCCATTGGGACCTGGAAGACGCTGCCTCCTGCCCACCCAGGGCTGAGCTCTGCTTAGACGTTCTGTCTCTGAAATAGAGTCAGATGAGCTATCTGTGTAGCCTCAGGACAAACTCCAAACTCAAACTCCTACCAGTCTGCTGGTCAGTGTTCCTCACTGGTGAGGCCGGTGACAATAACAATAGCAATAACTATGTAACAAACATCTATTGAGCACTCACGGTATACTAGGCATGGAGAATACTGCCCTGTACAAAGCAGACCAAACTCTCTGCCTTCACAGAGACAGCATTCTAATGGGAAGGGAAAAGTAAAGGGCATAGTATGTTGGAAAAATGTCTTATGTTATTATTATTATTGCATAATAGTAACAATCATAACAGCAGCCACTGCCACTCAGAGGGCGCAAAGGGCCAGGCACTGGGCTAAGCACTTTACAGGTATCGACTCTGCCATTTACAAGTGTGTGGCGCCTTTTAACCTGCTTGGGCCTCAGTTTTCCCGTCTGTACAATGGGAGTAGCAAGAGCTACCCATCACCTAGGGATTTTAAAGGCATTAAATGCATGAATAATTTGTAAAGCACTTAGAATAGTGCTTGGCATACAGTAAGCGCTATATAAATGCTTGTTAAAATGCCATTTCAAAAAAAGAAACGCGCCGTATTTAACATTGGTCTCGGTGAAGTGGCCCGACTCGGACCCGATTCTGGAGAGCTGGGTCAACTCCAAGGATTACAGGAGGTCATGGGTGGGTCCTAGAACCCACCCATGGGTTCTTTCTTCCTTTATAAATAGGGCCAGCATCTCACGGTTTGTGAAGTGCACTCAGCCTGCTCATCTCACTTCTGCGGCCCTGCTGGGAGATGGCTTTCAGTCCCTTGGAATGTGGGGATGCCGAGGCTGGGGGCCCTGAAGGCTTTATTGAGATAGGATGGCCTCTCATCATCAATCTCTTAAACCATTATTCATGGGCCTGGGGGCTTATGTCTCCTCACCATCACGTTGAGCTTCAAAACAGCCTAGCAGGAGGGACAGTCAGGCCATGAGGGACATGGAAGAGACCTTCCTGGGGCCACCCAGCCAGGGAGGGCTGATGCTTGACCTGCTTGTTCTCACTACATTTCAGCGTTCAGGGGGCTCATTTTTGTTTTTTGGTTGGGTTTTGTTTGTTTTTTTTGAGTCAGGGTCTCACTGTATGACCCAGGCTGGAATGCAGTGGCACAATCACAGCTCACCACAGCCTCAATCTCCTAAACTCAGGCGATCTTCCCACCTCAGCCTCCTGAGTAGCTGGGACCTACAGGCGTGTGCCACCACGCCCAGCTAATTTTGTGATTTTTTTTTTTTTTT
>NW_007032116.1:93936-101579 GCF_000164805.1 Carlito syrichta | reverse complement strand
CTGGGCTCCGGCGATCCTTCCGCCTCAGCCTTCCGAGTAGCCGGAACTACAGGTGCACGCTACCATGCCCAGCTGATTTTGGATTTATTGTAGAGATGAGGTCTTACCAAGTTGCCCAGGCGGGTCTCGAACCCAGTGGCTTGGGCAATCCACTCACCTCGGCCTCCCAAAGCGCGGGATTACAGGCTGAGCCACCGAGCCTGGCCGATTTTTTGAATATAAAGATGAGGTTTCACTATATTGCTCAGGGTGGTCTCAGACTCCTGGGCTCAAGAGATCCTCCCGCCTTGACCTCCCAAAGTGCTGGGATTATAGGTATGAGTGACCACACCATGCCTGAGTGGGCTCATTTTGGAAAGCACATGCTCTGGAATCTGCCAGATCCAAATCCTGGGTCCTATGTGGCTGTGGATAAATTACTTAACATCTCAATCTACACTTCCTCATCTATACAATGTCAATAATGATAGCACTCAATCAATAATAATCCTTATCTGAGAAATTCTGTAGGCATTAAAATGTAAGCCATTTAGCACGAGTCTACACTCTCGGGATATGGGCACTACAATAATTATTATTACTACTACTTTTACTGTGACTATGGGAACTACAGCTACTACTAAGATCCCGACTTCCTTATAAATATTATTAGCTATTTAAGAGGAATCTAGAGTCAGAGGGCCTGAGTTTGAATCCCCGCTCTGCTATTTTCTGACTTATCTAACCTTAGGGAAGTTGCTTTCCCTCTCTGAACCTCAGTTATCTCATCTGTAAACCGGGAATAATAAAAATAATATTCTGGGCCAGGCACGGTGGCTCATGCCTATAATCCCAGCACTTTGGGAGGCTAAGGTGAGAGGATTGCCTGAGCCCACGGGTTCAAGACCAGCCTGGGCAACTTGGTGAGACCTCATCTCTACAATAAATCAAGAAAAATTAGCCAGGCTTGGTGGCGCGTGCCTGTGGTTCCAGCTCCTTGGAAGGCTGAGGCGGAAGGATTAGTCTCAACCTGAGCCCAGCAGGTTGAGGCTGCGGTGGCTGTGAGTGCACCATTGCACTCCAGCCTGGGTGACAGAGTGAGACTCCAACTCAAAAATAATACAATTTAAAAAGTAAAATAAAATAATACTCTCAGCCGGGCTCGGTGGCTCAGCCTGTAATCCCACGCCTTTGGGAGGCTGAGGTGAGTGGATTGCCTGAGCCCGTGGGTTCGAGACCCGCCTGGGCAGCGAGACCTCATCTCTACAATAAATCAAAAAATCAGCCGGGTGTGGTACCGCATGCCTGTAATTCCAGCTACTTGGAAGGCTGAGGTGGAAGGATTGCCAGAGCCCAGCAGTTCGAGGCTGTGGTTACTGGGAGCGGCCACCGCACTCCAGTCTGGGTGACAGAGTGAGATTCCAACTCAAAAAAAAAAAAAAAATACTCTCCACACAGAATGGCTGTAAACAGAGTTAGTGTCTATAAATCACATAGTTCAGTGCTGAATAAATCAGGTTATTATGACTTGATTCTCCATTGACTCTGGGGCCAAAAACAGCAATCAAGACCTGGGGTCACTAAAGGCCTGGGCAGAGGGGAATCTCAGGTGGACACTGGTGTTCTCTGAAACGGGCAGTGTTTATTCTGCACGTCCCTGGTGTGAGTGGTACCAGGCATTGTGGGAAGAAAACATCTTCATATCTGGCCCCTTATGGAGAAGGACAAAGACAGCCTCTGACTGTGACCTGCCTGGCAGATCTAGGCTGGGAGATACCACAGGGAGGTGAGGAAACATGTGGGCTGGGGTGAGACCCACAGGGTGCAGGTGCAACCAAGATGGAGCCAGGCCTGCCCTGGAGAGGAGTTTTGGAGGAAGCTTCACTCAGGGACTACAGCTTTTCAGGATGTGAAAGGTGGAAGTGGAAATGGGGTGGGGTGGCTGGGCATGGTGGCTCAAGCCTATAATCCCAACATTTTGGGAGGATCGCCTGAGCCCAGGAGTTCAAGGCCAGCCTAGGCAACATAGCGAGACCCTGTCTCTACAAAAAATAAAGAAGTTAGCTGGGTGTGGTGGCACATGCCTGTAATCCCAGCTACTTAGGAAGCTGAGGCAGAAAGATCACCTGAGCCCAGGAGTTTGAGGCTGTGGTGAGCCATGGTCCCACCACTACACTCCAGCCTGGGTGACAGAATGAGACCCCTACTAAGAAAGAAAGAAAGGAAAGAAAGAAGAAAGAAAGAAAGAGAGAGAGAAAGAACGAACTGGGGTGGGGTGGAGGTTCTCATGGGCTGTCTGCTGTATGCCAGGCACCATGCCAGGTGAGTTCATCCATCAACACACACTTATTGAGCACCTACTACATGCCTAACAGTGTTCTAGGTGCCAAGGACTGAGGGGTGAGCAAAAACAGAATCCCTGTTGAGTGTAGCCAGGTGATAAAGATATCCGTTTTCTCTTTTAAACACCACAGTGGCCTGCATGCTTCAAAGGCAGTCTTTGCACTTAGGAAAATCAGACCCGAATTTGAATCCCAGCCCCACCCCCAATTCACTTCGTGGCTTTGATCAAGTTACTTAACCACTCTGAGCCTCGATGGACCCATCTGTGAAATGGAGATAACTGGTACCTCCGGAAGTGGGGAGGTTGTGAGAATTAACAGAGCTACAGCTAGGCAGAGCCCAATGCTTGCGACAGAGTATCCAATGAATGGTAGCTTCTGACCGACGTCTAGCATGATGTTGAGGCTGGGCAAAGTTAAAGCACCAGTCCAAGGTTGCCCAGCTAGTAAGGCACATGGCCTAGACTCGGCTCAGGCCTGTCGGAGTGCAGGTGTTCAGAGCCCTGTCTCTGAGTTTACATCCACATTGCACTGTGCATTTGCTGTTGGGCCCTAGGCAAGTCACTTCCCTTCTCTGAGCCGCCCTCTCCTAATCCCTGAAATGGAGCTAATAATAGTATCCACCCCGTAGGGCTGTGGTGATGAAGTTACTATATAGGATCTGTATAGCACAGAGCTTGGCACACAGTAAGAGCTCAGTAAGTTACCTGCTGACGTGGGTGATGATGATGATACCCACCCTAGACTGGTAAGCGCCGTGGGTGGGGGTGCCTGGCACAGCATAGATACTCAGTACAGCTTGGTTGAATGGATGAGGTACATCCCGGAGCTTGCTGATTCATAAATATCAGATGAGGATGGGATTTTAAAGATCGCCAATCTCAAGTTCCATGTTTTACCGATTTAAAAAAAAAAGAAGAGCCAGAGAGGTGCTTGGAGCTGTCCAAGGTCACACAGCCCAGAAGCTGATCTGATTAGTGCCAGGGCCATGAGCTGGAAAGAGGCAAGGTTAAGGGCAGGACGCTGTCAGGGAAGGGGGGCAGGGATGCTGCGTTAAGATTCCAAATGGATGCAGAGAACTATGAACCGTTCGGGGCGGGGGGGGTGTAGGGGGGTGAGAGAAACATGGTTTTTGAAATAGAAGAGAATGACTTTAGCAGACGCTCCGTGCTTGGAGGGTGGGGGCTGTGAAAGCCAAGAGCTTGCTAATGCCCAGAGAACAGTTTTAACAGTGGAGCGAGGAAGGACCGGATTTGAGAGCTACAGTTGAGGAAGTGGTGATGAGATTTGGCAACAGTTTGGATGGGGGGAGGGGCAGTGGACCCCAAGGCAGAGGCTCAGAGAGGGGCAGGGAAGAGGAAGGAGAGGAGGCTGGCATCGAGGAATTCTGTAGCCCCAAATTGAGACTGTGGGTCAAAGGCACCTGCAGTCCCTAGGGTCTCTGAACCTCTGGTCTTTCCCGGTCTCCCCAAGTCCCCAAAGTGCTTACTCCTGCTTCTCTCCCCCTCCTGTATTGACCCTCTGACCACACATCTCTGGGTGTGTCCGGCTCTTGCCAACTCGCCACAGAAAAGAGGAGACATAATTGGGTGTTGGAGTGAAAGGGCTTCACACCCAGCCCCCGGGGGGCTGGAATGAGAACAAGGGCACTGGGCCACGCTGAGCCAGGCTGAGGCCAGGGAGCTGCGGGGAGCCAGCTGGGGGCCTGAGCGGGGGACCTGGGGTGGTGGCTGCAGGGGGTGGAGAAGACTGGTGTCACGGGCAAGCCAAGAAGGTTGAGGGGGACGGATCTCAATGTGGCCAAGAGGAGGGCTCTTGGCAGGCGCAGTTCCTGTAGCAGAGAGGGCGGAAGCCAGATGGGAGGGGGTGGGAACAAGCAGGAGCACAGGAAGGTGGGGGCTGTGGGTGTGGGCTGGGAGTCAACGCCCTCCCCCCACCTGAGGCCTCCCTGGCTCCTGGGTGGCACAGGGAGGGGCTCCTCTCCTCAGGGAGTGAAGGAAGGGAGAGCCGCAGGCATGGAGCAGGACCTCAGGGTGAGCTGGCCCCAGCACTGAGGATGCTCGTGTCCCTGAGACCCAGACCTCCTGGGGCCTGCTGGCCACTGCATGCCCTGCAGAAGAGGGGAGGACCTCAAGGTGGTGAGTTCAGGCACCTGGGGTGCTGTCCCCTCATGGGCAAGCCCCTACATCCCTCTGGGCCTCAGTGCTTTCTGTACAAAGTGGGCTGGGCCGTGGGTGTCAAAGAGCTAGCTCCCAAGTCAGGACATCATCTGAATTCCCTGGCGAGCTGGTTGAAATAGAGAGTCTAGCCTGGCGCAGTGGCTCACGCCTGTAATCCCAGCACTTTGGGAGGCGGAAGTGAGAGGATTGCCTGAGCCCAGGGGTTCGAGACAAGCCTGGGCAACTTGGTGAGACCCCATCTCTACAATAAATAAAAAAATTAGCTGTGTGTGGTGTTGGTGTGCACCTGTAGTTCCAGCTACTTGGAAGGCTAAGCTGGAAGGATCGCCTGAGCCTAGTAAGTCGAGGCTGTGGTAGCCGTGAGCGTTCCACTGCACTCAAGCCTGGACCACAGAGTGAGACCGAACCAAAAAAAAAAAAAAAAAAAAAAAATTAACTGGGCATGGTGGTACGTGCCTGTAGTTCCAGCTACTTGGAAGGCTGAGGGGGAAAGATTGCTTGAGCCCAGCAGGTGGAGGCTGCGGTGGCTGTGAGCATGCCACTGCATTCCAGCCTGGGTGACAGAGTGAGACTCTGACTTAAAAAACAAAACAAAAATACAGAGTCCACCAGTCCCGTGGACCATACCTACCCATTCATTCTTTGTTGTTGTTGTTTTTGAGACAGAGTCTCACTCTGTCACCCAGGCTAGAGTGCAGTGGCACACTTATGGCCATTGCAGCCTCAACCTCTTGGGCTTAGGCGACCCTTCTGCCTCAGCCTTCCAAGTAGCTGAAACCATAGGCGAGTGCCACCACACCCGGCTAATGTTTTGAATTACTGTCGAGATGAGGTCTCGAACTTGTGGACTCAGGCAATCCTCTTGCCTCCAACCCCCAAAGTACTAGGGTTACAGACATCAGCCACCAGGCCCAGCTCCACCCCTGCTCATTCTGAACTTTAGTTCCAAGGTCTTTCCAGCATTAACATGGCCTGATTTGGTGACTCCTCAGCCCCAGGTGGGTGGGTCAGCCCCTCTAAGGTAGTAATGCAAGAAGACATCACATCCAGTGGCAGCAATGGCTTCCCTCCCTTCCTCCCCTTCCTCTGGGGTGTGGAGCTGATGCCTGGTCCCTCAATACCCAGTCTAGTAGTAGAACTTTGATCTCCAGGGAGCTTTTCTTTTTTTTTAAGTGGGTCTCACTCTGTTGCCCAGGCAGACCTCCTGGGTTCAGTTGATCCTCCTGCCTCAGCCTCCCGAGTAGCTGAGACTACAGGCACATGCCACCATGCCCGGCTAATTTTTGTGTTTTTCGTAGAGACAGAGTCTCACTATATTGTCTGGGCTGGTCTCGAACTCCTGGGTTCAAGCGATCCTCCTGTCTCAGCCTCCCAAAGTGCTGAGATTACAGGTGTGAGCCACTGCGCCTGGTCAAGAGATCCTCTTAGAGAAAAGGGATCGGACCACATTCTAACCAGCCCCCTATTGTCATAATAAGCACCATTTACTGACGGCTGACTATGCACCTGCCAGGTTAACAGCACTGCGGCACCAGTCCTCATTTAGCTTGCTGAGGGGGTTAGACGTGTTGAGTAATGTTACACATACTGAAAAATCTCCGACTCCATGAGGTTAAATAACTTGCCCAAAATAACGCAGCCGGGAAAAAGGCAAGCTGGATTTCGAACCAGGGCTCTAACTGCCGAGCCTGTGGGCTTTGTCATTGGACTGAATCCCTGTGTGCCAGGCACGTGCCCAGCACTTCCCTCCGATGATCTTTATGTGAACTGTCTTTTTCAAGCCTCAGAACAAAGCCATGAAGTAGGTTCGTGCATCTCCATTTTATAGATGAGGAAACAGACACAAAGAAGTGACTCACTTGGCCAGGGTGACAGTAACGGCTAACTTATAGAACGCCTACCACGTGGAAACCTTGTCCTATGCCCACTTCCTTTTTTTTTTTTTTTTTTGACACGGTCTCTGTCACCCAGGCTGAAGTGCAGTGGCCCGATCATGGCTCACAGCAGCCTGGACCTCCTGAGCTCAGGCAATCCTTCTGCCTCAGCTTCACAAGTAGCTGAGACCGCAGGTGCATGCGACTCCACCTGGTTAATTTTTTATTTATTTTTTATTTTTGTTGAGACAAGATGTCGCTATGTTGCCCAGGCTGGTCTCCAACTCCTGGGCTCAAGTGATCCTCCTGCCTCAGCATTCCAAAGTGCTGGGATTTCAGGTGTGCGCCACCACACCTGGTCCCTGTGCCCCTTAATACATGTCGCTTCATTTAAACCCCCATTTTACAGATGAGGGAACTGAGTCATGGAGATCCCAAGTGACTTGTCCCTGGTGGCACAGTTAACAACAGATCCAGAATTCAGAAAGGCTGGCTTCCCAGTCTGCACACTTAACCAAACCAGAGATTCTCATTCTCAAAGTGTGGTCTTCCAGCAGCCTCACCTGTTAACTCATAAAGGCATGCAGATTCTCAGGCCCTGCCCCAGACCTGCTCGGTGTGTCAGCAAGAGCTTCTGCTATACCCATCCCCCCTTTTTTTTTTGAATCAGAGTCTCAATCTGTCGCCCAGGCTGGAGTGCAGTGGCATGCTCACGGCCACCTTAGCGTCGACCTGCTGGGCTCAGCCTTCCAAGTAGCCAGAACTACGGGCGCGCGCTACCACGACCGGCCAATTTTTTTTAATTTATTGTAGAGACGAGGTCTCGCCAAGTTGCCCGGGCTGGTCTCGAACCCTTGGGCTCAGGCAGTCCTCTCACCCCGGCCTCCCAAAGTGCTGGGACTCGAGGCGTGAGCCACCACGCCCGGCCCTATATACCCTGACATGTAAGCACCAGTGACTCCACGATCCTGCTTTGCCCACCGCAGAAAGGTCAGAGGCGGCAGAATTCGAATCCCAGACTCAGGCTCCAATGGCCAGCCCCTCTCCATCCTGCCCCGCGCTCCCCTTCCCTCCCCAGGCCCGGCCGAGGCGCGCCCCTCCCGGCCTCAGGACCGGCTCTCCTCCTCTGCCCCCTCCAGGATGACCTGTTCGCGGACCTGGCCAACCTGAGCCACCTCTTCCTCCACGGCAACCGCCTGCGGCTGCTCACGGAGCACGTGTTCCGCGGCCTGGGCAGCCTGGACCGGCTGCTGCTGCACGGGAACCGG
>NW_007032116.1:88178-93321 GCF_000164805.1 Carlito syrichta | reverse complement strand
GCCGCCCACCCCCTCTCCCAGGGCCCACAGTGGACTCCAGAGGGGCTTTCGTCTGCAGAGCACTTTCCACCAGCAGAGCCTTTGGAAGCTCCCCCGGGGAGCCCCACCCAGGGCCCTTTGGGGGGATGCCTCAGTCAGGGCCAGGTGACCCTGGGCCCCTGCTTCTCTTAGCCCCCTCAGTCTCCTGACACTGGAGGAATACTTTTTCTCCTAAGTCTACCCTGGACACTTTTTAGGGCGTCTGGAGAGAACTTTCCTCTCCACCATGGCCCCTGTGTGGTGAAGATCAAAAGAAGTTGTTTGGGAAAAAAAAGTTTATTAAAAAATTCTATTATTTTATCTCCTGTAAGATGTATTGGCTCAAGACCCCAAAAACTGGATGAGGTCTTAGAACCGTAAGGGTTTCGGGGCAGGAGGGTTCGAGAGGGGAAAGCCATCCCATGCTGTCAGAGAGCTTCCTGCTGGCTGGCGCTGGTGTGTGCTCTCCCATGATGAGTCCAAGGAAGAGTGGGGTCACACCATGTACCAGCGGGGTCGGTGACGTCTGTCGGCCAAGAGTGGGTGCTGACAGCGCCCTGTCTCATGTGTCCAGGGGAAGCAGCTACAGCCAACCCTAAGTTGTCTGGCGCCTGAGGAACCGAGCCAGGAGAAGGCCTCAAGCCTGGTTAATGGTACCCTGTTCTTTCAGGAACCGTCTCCTGCAAGGAGTCACTTAAACACTCCTGGTCACAACCAGCTCAAACATGCCTTTGGGTAAATGTGACAAAGGCATTTCTTCCTCAGGGACACACAGTCCCAAGCCAGGGTAAACACCTTACTGAACAGTGACTAGGGTTGGATTTCAGTTCACACTCCCCCCTTGGCTGAGTGCCCTTGTGCAGTGCACTGCCTGCACAGCTGTACACAGTACCCCTGTAGACATGAGGTCTCTCCCTCTTGCCTCCTGTGAGGTGGAAGCTATCAGAGACGGACAAGGTCAGAGAAGCAGTTCTGCCAGCAGCCTAGAAGAGAGACCTAGGTGCTAGAGTGATCAGAGGGACAAGAATCCCAAGTTGGGGTGCCTTACTGGCTTGGGGTATGGGCAAAAGCTTCATCTTTCTGGTGTATGGAGTTGAGGCTGGGCACAGGGAAGAGTCCGGTCTAAGATGGAATTGGGGTGGGGTTCAGTTGTGGGTCTAGCATGAGCAGGGTGGCTCTTGCCTGTAATTCCAGCTACTCAGGAGGCTGAGGTGGGAGGATCGCTTCAGGCCACGGTTTTGAGACCAGCCTGGGCAACAGAGCAAGACCTCATCTCTAAAAAAGTTGTTTTTTTAAAGAATCTAGTTTGGGCAGTGGGGATAGAAAGATGCTAAGGCTTGAGGAGGTGGCATGCTGAGATTCTGTGACTCTGGCCAGGGAAGTCAGAGGATGGTGAGAGAGGCAGAATGGGAAGGAGTAAACATCGGAGGCCCAAGGCAGTGGATTTCAGAGAAGGGTGTAGGAGGGTGAGGGGACAGTGAGAGCAGTTGGTCAGGAGCCTCAGGAGCTCGGAGTCTGGGGTCTTGCCGGGGCCTGCATCAGGCCGGCTCTGAGGAGGCGAGTGGCTTGGACCAGGGGCCAGTCAGGCAAGAGCTCTGCTGGGGGAGGGGCTGCTGGGGCCTGGGCAGGGGGAGGAGGGATGCTGGTAAATCAGAGGCAGGCTGTCCAGGTCACAGAATTATGGTTGTGAAATATTCATGGGCCCTCGGTCCAGATGCTATTTCAGAACAGCGAGAGCAGGAGAGTGCGAGCCTCAGGAAGAAGCCGAAAGCATCGCCAGCCCCCACCTCCCCCACCCCCAGCCCAGACAGACCCACGGACGCCCATCACGTGCACACCCACGCTCTCGCGCTCTCACTCGCACACACGGCGCGCTACGCAGCACGTGCAGGCACGCCAGCCACCCACGGGCCCCACAAACAGGCAGATGCCCCCCAAATCCTGACATGCACGCACAACCTCCTAAGCGGACCGGGTACAGAGACCGCCTCCGGAGATCTCACGCGCAGAGATCCCCCACCCCCACCAGGCTCTCCAAACCCAGATTGACAGCTCGGAGCCACACACCCTGCAATAGGAAGGACGTTCAAGGCCATCTCGTCCGACCCCCACTGATGGGGAAACTGAGGCCAGAAAGGGAAAGGGACTTGCCTGAGACTCCCCCACCCCCTGCAAGAAACAGAACTCATTCACCTCCCACATTCTGTGAGTGCACCCCCCCTGCATTCTGCCAGACACCCAGCCTTGTTGTTGTGACCCCTCCCTTTCACCAATTTCCTATAACTATTCCATTACCCTGTCCTCCGCCTGGCCCCAACCCATCCTTTCCTTCCCATTCCCCCCACCAGCTCCCTGCTCCAGCGACTCATTACCTCATGCCTGGAATATAAAAGAAAATAGCAATAACCTCCTCACTGGTTTCCCACACCCAGTCTCTCCCTCCCACCCAGCCTGCCCATGGAGACCAGATTCATCTAAGCAAAATTTGCATATGGCGTTATGTTACTCAGGAGCCTGCCATAACATCCTGTTGCCTACAGGTTAAAGGTAAAACACCTTAGCAACGCATCAGGGATCCTTCAGTGTCTGGTTCCAACTGCTTTGCTAGACTTTTCTCTCCTGGGCTGGTCCCAAACCTTCACTCCGGCCGAAATGTTTGTATCCTACTGGCTGTCAGTTATTATGTACATGAAACCCACAAACCTACTTTGAACGCTCCCTAAAATTTCTCAGTCTCCCCCAAACTCAAAAGCCTCTCCCC
Source organism: Carlito syrichta (assembly GCF_000164805.1). Taxonomy (NCBI): domain Eukaryota; kingdom Metazoa; phylum Chordata; class Mammalia; order Primates; family Tarsiidae; genus Carlito; species Carlito syrichta. The sequence continues at coordinate 90,542 of NW_007032116.1, read as the reverse complement.
CCTGCTCAGATCACAGACCCCAGGGCCCTACCCAAGGTCATGACCGCACCCCTCTGACCATACACAGGGGTTCTTCACTGCCCTTCAAAGTGGTTGAGTGAGGCTCAGTCCCTGGCTTCTCCAGGCAGACGGCTGCCCCTCACTGGCCACCTTGGGAAGCACAGGCAGGCCTCCGTGATCTGGAACTGAGAATGAGCATCGAACCGCCTGGGCAGAGGAATAGGTGGACGCCAGATGACACGGTGTATAAGCCCTTAAGCCTCTAAGGTTCTTACACCGGAGTGGGGCACTGGGCGGGCGTGCAGGGAGCGTTCTTGGCCCTGCTCTGGGAGCAGCTGCCCCCCAGCTTCAGATCCCTAATGCATGAGATGGCTCCTCTCCTGTGAAATACAAAGACTCGGGCTCCCAGGACACCATGGAACAGAAAGTTGCCCACCAGACTCTGAGAGGCCACGAGGCCAGGAGAGTCCAGGTGGCAGGCCCAAGGTCCAGCCAGGGTCATGTTTCCACATGAATTTTTAATGCTTCCAGCCAGACCCATCAGATGTTCCGAAACCTGAGTGGCTCCTTTTGTCTCTCTACAGGATGCCCTTCCCTATCCCTGTTGCCCCTGGGGCCTGGGGCCAGGAGGGCAGGCCTGGGGCAGTTACCCAGGAGCCCCTGGAGAAATGGAGGCAGTGGGAGGATGAATGACCTAATTCTTCTCCCAGTGACTGACTGTGTGACCTTGGCAGGTTACTTAACCTCTCTGAACATCAGTTTTGTTTTTTCTTTTGGAAGCGGAGGGGGTGACAGTGTCTGTCTGAGTTGAGTTGTTGTGGGGAGTGAGTGCGATAGCCCATGGAAAGGTGACCTGCATGTTTGTTTGTTACTATTATCTTTCTTCAAGTCCTGCCTCCTGCGTTTGGCTTTTTTCCAACCCCAGAGATGTCAGTGGCACTTTCTTCAAAGATGGGACTTTGGTTGGCTCGGCTGTCCCCTGCTCAGGCCTAAACAACCCACCTCAAGATCCTAGGAACTTCAGATGAGGAGGGGACAAGGAGACAAGAAAGCGGGTGAGGCTGGTGGAGTGAGAGAGGAAGATGGATGGGAAGGCTAAGCAGGGGGGAGGAAGTGGGCAGAAGGGTGGGGGGACCCTGCTCAGAGAAGAGCCAGGCACAGAATCCTCTGGCTTTCTCCCTTTCCCCTTCTTCTCTTCTTCCCTCCCTCCCACCTTTGTTCCCGCCTCTTTCTTCTTCCTCCTCCCTCATTCTTCCCCTCCTCCCTCTCTCCCTCGCTTCTTTCCCTCTTCCTTCCTCCTCCCTCCCTCCTCTCTTCCTTCTTCCCTCCCTCCTTCCCTCTTCTCTCCTTCCTTCCTTACTTCCTTTCCTCCTCTGTTTATTCTCCCCTCCCTCCTTCCTCCCTCCCACCTTTTCTATGTCTGGTACCATCACACAGAAGCAGAGATGGCTATACCGAGCAGAGGTGAGGTCATGAAGCATGGGGGGGTGCTGTCAAAGGAGACTTGCCCAATCCCCCCAGCCCACCAACCCCTTACCTGGTTGCTAAAAAATGACAATAAAAGAAGGGTCTTTTGCGTCTGAGGCTCAGACCTGCGGAATCAGATCACTACGGAGCCCTGGAATCTTCATTTTAGCAAGTGGAGGTGGGTTAAGTACTCTAAAGTTCCGGACACGACTCCTCAGAGGTGAGGTGGTCCTTGGGGGGCACAAAGCAGAATGCACGGGCAGAAAACTTGAACTTGGTGGAAGATACAGAGCGTGGAGAGCTTGAAGAGGGGATGGGGAATGAAGGACGGAGGAGGCAAAGCGGGGAGACCAAGCAGATGGGGGAGGGAAGCTGCAGCCAAGCAGTGGGAAGGGAAACACACCTGCAAGGTGCGCCCCGCCCTCCCTTCCTGGCGATCTGAGTCGCCAAACTTCCGGACCCGGGATGTGGAGACCCTGAGGCATCCCGAGCCCCGTTTCCGGGCCGAGGGTCCGAGAGGGAGGCTCTCAGGCCCAGGTGCCAGCCCCTCCCGGAGGGTCAGAGAGGGAGCCTCTCAGGTCGGGAGCCAGCCCCCGCCGGAGGGTCAGCGCGCGGGTATCTGGATACACACCAATCACTCCCCCGGCGGGGGCTGGGCGGGGGTGCCCGCCCTCCCCTGGGAGCCCGGCTGGGGTCCAGCCCACGTCAGACCTTCTACCCCCAGCCCCCCGTCCCAGCTCATCTGCATAAAGCTCCAATTAACACGTTTTTCCTTTGCAATCCGCGATCCCGGAATTCGCTCCCAGCCGGGGAGCCCACACCCCGCCGCCCCCTCGCCCCTGGGATCGCGGCCCCCTTAACCCTCGCGACCCGGGCCGCTCCCTGTGGCCTGGGCCC
>NW_007032116.1:87740-88158 GCF_000164805.1 Carlito syrichta | reverse complement strand
GGGGGCTTCTCCTGGGAGACTCGGGCGCCGAGATTCCTCCGGCCCCCGCAGCCCTCCTCCTCCCCGCCGCGCACCCTCTCCCCTCCCCTGCCATCTGTTCCACTCGGCAGCGCCGCGACAAACACGGCTCCAGCTCGCTTCCGCCCCTGCCCAGCCCCCCTCACATTCCCCCCGGGGGCAGGGGAGTGAGGAGGCGCCTTCTCAAGGAGCCCCAAATTCCTGCCTCCGTCTCCCACCGGGTCCCAGGTGCGAGGGGCGCGCCTGCAGACCCCCACTACCGTCGCGAGGGAGGGCGGGGCTGGAGACACCACCTGCGAGTGGGCAGGGCGGGGCAGAGGAGAAGGGAGAGTCCAGGGGCGCAGGGTGAGTCCGGGGTGGGGGTTCTGGAGGTTCGGGCAGGACCGGCGCCCGGGCGAGG
>NW_007032116.1:57939-87720 GCF_000164805.1 Carlito syrichta | reverse complement strand
GCCGCCTGCCACCCTCCCCCAGACTCTTGGGGAAGTTAGGGTGCGGGAGCGAGAGCGCGGCGATCCCCGAGAGGGCCCTCTGGACGCCGGCCCAACCCGTCGGTGGGTGCTGTCCGATTCCGATTTCATGTTTTGGGAAAACACTGTTGGAAGTCAGGAGTCTGGACCCAGGGCAGCTAGGGGTCTGCTGAGTGGCTTTGTCATGGCTCCAGCCCCCCCTGGACACGTGTTCTCCTCTGAAAATGGGTGGGTCGGTCTGTTTTACCAACTCAAGAGAACTTTAAGGGAAAATGACTTCTCTGTAATGCTGCCTTCCACACTAACTGACCTTTGAGGTGGCAGGCTGGACCAGGAAGGCCTTTGAGGTCGCTCAGCCATGAGAGGGTATTCCAGAACTGGGAAGAAGTGTGGGGCCTCCATGGGGCTGGAGGGCCCAGGAAGAGCCACAGCTGAGACTCTGCGGTCAGACTGCCAGTGTGACCCCAGCTCAGCTCCACCATGTCCCACTGTGTGCCCTTGGGCTTGTGCTTTAACCTTTCTGGGCTTGTTTCCCTGCAATCTACCAAACAGGATGACAGTATCGACCTCTTGGGCTATCGTTCGGATGAAATGAGATACCGGTGCAGAACAGGCAGATTCTCCACTGATTTTTTAGACATCCCTCCATCCTGGGACTTACTCTAACCTTTAAGGCTTACGTCCCAGGACACAAGCAGGGGTGGGGCAGGGATAAACAAGTTATGTCTTCCTAGATGGTCTCTTGTTCTTGAAGATGGTGCCTTCCTTTGCTGTCCGTCATCTTAAAGCCTCACTTTATTTACTTATTTAAAGCTTCACTTAATGTTAAAAGTAAATGTAAATACAGCATAATGTGAAGCACAAAATTTGCATGGAGTCTTAAGATAAGATAGGAGATGACCAAAAGTGTCACTTTCGGCAGGCCTTGAGGATGTTTTGGTGGGAAAGTTTGAGTCATCCCCTGGCATCCTTTCTAGAGCATCCTGCCCCAATCCCCTATACAGAGAAAGGCCGGCTTCCCAGATGTACCCCAAACCCTGGGCAGTGAGGGGCACGATCTGGACTCCCTTCAGGCACTTAAGGACAGCACACAGGTAAGAACCTGGAAGAGCCAGACAGCCAGGGGTGGACAGGCTGGCACGCTGAGTGTCCTGCTTAATGCCCAGCTGAGCCTGAGTGAGGGATGGGGGTGTGGGAAGACACCCCCCCACCAGCTGCCAAAGACAAGTAAGTGCACACCAGCCCCGTCTCTCGCTTCCCTTTTTATTTCCTCTAAAACTGGCAAGAAGCAGCACCAGGGAGGGAACCCGCCCTCCAGCCCCCAAAGGCCTTTCCCCCCAACACCACATCCAGGGCACGGCCAGCCCCACAGGACCCTTGCCCTCTGAGGGGAAGGCTGTGTGTCTCTCGCACGCGTGCACACGTGCACACACACACACACACACACACACACACACACACACAGGCATGCGTACACACTCTTGGCAGCTGGGACTTTAGGGGCAGCCTGTTCAGTGATCGCACAAGCCCCCAGGAGGCACCAGGAGGCAGGTCCCTAGGACAAAGACCTGGAGAAAAGGCACCTTCACACCCCAATCTCCTCCATTCCAAGGGGGCAGAAGGCCCAATCCCTTGAGCACAGGGACTGTCTTCAATCGGTGGAGCGTTGTTTTGGGGAATTTTTTTAAAGGCTTTTTTTTTTTCTTTTGGCAAGTCGTAACAAAAATAGAGATTCTCTCGGTATTTATAAATCCAGGATCCCTGGCTGTGTGTGTGCGCTACAGGTAGAAAAGCCATTGGGTCATTCCCTCTGGTTGCTCGGGCCTTGGTGTGACCGTCGGGGTCCTTGGCCTTCGAAGTCTATGCAGTCACCTCCGGGCTGCTGAGAACCTTGAGGGGGCCTGTCCCGTTGGCAGCGTACTCCTTCTGGAGCCAGGAACGGTAGTAGAAGAGATAGCAAGGCAGCAGGAAACCCAGGAGCGAGAAGAGCAGGAGGCCCAGATTTACCTTTAAGACAAGGAGAGACGATCAGACTCCCGTCTGCCTGAATCATCTCAAGGACCTTCTCCCTACCCTCCCACAGAGAGGAGAAGACAGCCATTTTTGCCCCAGGGCCTGGGCCAGGATGACCCATGCAGCTGGCACTTCTGTGTCAGTCACTGTCCTACTAGTATGTCACTTGTTGTTCAGCAACCCTGCCAAGTGGCTGAGACGAGACCGCTCAGGTCTCGGCAGAGGCTGGCGGGTGCCCATAGGGCGTGGCACTCTCCGGGTAGGTATGAGGAAGGCCACGGTGCCATGGGAGTCTCATCTGGTTAGGTTGCTCCTGAAACGGGACCCTCTAGGCTGGCAACTCTGACTTCAGAGCTGTCACCCTGTGGCATCCCATTCAGAGTGGTGCGAGGAGGCTGTCAGGCAGTGCCAGGAGCTGGGAGGGACACCCTGGCGAAGGCCTAGAAGGCCCAGGACAGTGGTCCTCACATGGGCCCCGACTCGGTTCACATCCCACTCTGCGTACCTCACTGTGTTACTTTGGAACAAGGGATTGAAACGCTAAGTGCCTCCTCCTCAGGGCTGTTGTGGCAGAGATTTAAGCAAAGCAAGATAGGTATCATGCTTAGCTAGTAGTGAATATGAGGGAAGATGCTCAGTGAATAAGAGTGGTTATTTCATCACAGTTCTCGTCAGGGGAAGGTTTACTTGTGGCCAGCTCCACAGGGCAGATGCAAGACCAGCTTCGGGGAGACAGCTTGATGTAGGGAAACACCTTTCTAACAGGCGTGCAGCCTCATGCAGGATGGGAGCCCCACCACTAGGGGTATCTGAACTAACAGGAGAGGAACCCCCTTGCAGGAGTGCTGGAGAGAGGATTCCCACAAACTGGGTGGGACTGGATTGAACCAGTGGTTCCTGAACACAGGCCCAAGGGTCACGACTGGGCCACTTTACAAAGCACTCAGTGCCTATTCAAAAAAGACTCCTGGCCAGTTGGTGGTTCACACCTGTCACCTCAGCAAGCACTTTGAGAGGCCGAGGCAGAAAAGTCACTTGAGCCCAGGAGTTTGAGACCAGCCGTGGCAACATAGCGAGGGCCTGTCTCTACAAAAAATTTAAAAATTAGCCAAAAAAAAAACCAACCAAAAACAGACTCCTAGAGTCAAGCTGAAAGACACCGATTCAGTAGCAGGGTGGGGAGAGTGGGGGTGAACCATATTTCAACACTCTGTAGTTCCAAAAGGGCCGCCAGTTTGGGAACCCCCAAATGAGCAAGGAATTCTATCACATACAAGCACCTGCCCCTAGGAAAGGGGCTCCTGCTCTCCCCACACCACGCCCACTCTCACCCAGAAGGGCTCTCCTTTCAGGGGTCCCACCATAGCCATGAAGAGCGGCTGCTGCAGCAGGGCGAACACAGCACTAATGAGGGACTGCAGGCCCGTCAGCGTTCCGAAGTGATTAGATGGGAACCTGTCCACAAGAGGGGGGAGTATCAGGGGCGTGTGCCCCTCTGCAGCCCAGCCTAGCACTCCCCCCCAACCCCATCTGCTCTCCCAGACATGGCTTCCTCCCCATTGGCCAGGGAGGATGGTGCTTAAGAGTTCAGGCATGCTGGGGCGCAGTGGCTCACACCTGTCATCCCAGCACTTTGGGAGGCAGAGGCAAAAGGATTCCCTAAGTCCAGGGTTTGAGACAAGCCTGGGCAACTTGGTGAGACCTCATCTCTACAATAAATCAAAAAATTAGCCAGGTGTGGTGGCTCACACTTGTAGTTCCAGCTACCTGGAAGACTGAGGCGGAAGGATTGCCTGAGCCCAGCAGGTCGAGTCTGCAGTGGCCATGAGCGTGCCACTGCACTCCAGCCTGGGCGACAGTGAGACTCCGACTCAAAAATAAAAAAGAGTTCAGGTGTTTTTTGTGGGAGCTCTTTGGTCCCTGGCCTCGACGGTGTATGCCGTGCCTTCAAGTCCACTGAGCTGGGCTAGAAATCTTCCATCTGTGTGATTATAGCAAGTAGCTCAACCTCTCTGAGCCTCAGTTCCTCCAGGAATAACAGGTTAACACTAACCTCACGAGGCTGTTCACTTTATTCTTTCAACAAATACCTGTTGAGCTCTAGGTTTCGGGACTGCTCAAGGTACCGAGGCTAAAGCAATGAGCCAAACAGGAAGATCCCTGCCCTGGAGGAGGTGCTATTCTGATGGAGCAGGTGGTGGCCAGACAACAGGTGAGAGAGATAAACAATGTGTTAAGTCGGGATGGAGAAAAGTCAGGCAGAGGAGGGGGTGGGGTGTGGGTGGCAAGGGGGTTGCAGACAGGATGGACAGGGAAGGTCTCACTGAGAAGAGGACAGCAAGGGAAAGGGGAGCCCTGTGGATATCTAGAGAAGAATGTTCTAGAAACGGGAGTCATTAAGCGCAAAGGCCCCTGCGTTGGGTTTCTGAGGCACACGGTGGCTGCTGTGACTGAGGCAGAGAGATGAGAGTGAAGCAAGAGGGCATGAAGGTCCTGGGTCCGATCCTGTAGGGCCCTCCCTTTTGTGTGTGTGAGTCGGAGTCTCATTCTGTTGCCCAGGCTAGCGTGCAGTGGCACCATCACAGCTCACCACAGCCTGGACCTCCTGGGCTCAGGTGATCCTTCCGCCTTAGCTACCTGAGTAGCGGGGATTATAGGTGTGTACCACCATGCCCAGATAATTTTTTTCGTTTTTCTTTTGTAGAGATGAGGTCTCGCTATGTTGCCTAGGTTGGTCTCAAACTCCTGGACTCAAGCAGTCCTCCCGCCTTGGCCTCCCAAGGGATTACAGGCGTGAGACGCTGCACCCGGCCTTGCAGGGCCTTTTAGGCCATGGTAAAGCCTTTGGCTTTTACTCTGAGTGAGATGAGATGGGAAGCTATGGAGGGACGTGAAGAGACTTATGTTCAAACAGGTGATTCCAGTCCCTGTGTTAAAGATAGCCTGAGAGAGGGCCAGGGCAGGCCTGGGGAGGCTGCCACAAAAATCCAGGCTAGAGAGGATGGTGGCTTGGACCGGGTGGCAGCGATGGAGACGATGAGATGGGGTCAGACTGGGGTATGGGGAAGAGGGTAAGCTGGCAGCAAAGTTGATGAAAGTGGATTGGGAAGAAGAGAAGAATCTAAGACCCTGAGGTTTTGGCTTGAGCGGATGAAGGAAGTGGAGCTGCCCTCACAGAGACAGCTATAGTGGGATGACATCAGGGTGTAGTAGCTGGATGTGGTGACTCACACCTGTAAATCCCAGCATTTTGGGAGGCTGAGGCGGGAGGATTGCTTGAACCCAGGAGCTCAAGACCAGCCTGAGCAACATAGCGAGATCTCGTCTCTACAAAAATAATGCTTGTAATCCCAGCACTTTGGGAGGCCGAGGTGAGAGAACTGCCTGAGCTCAGGGGCTCAAGACTGGCCTGAGCAATATGGTGCTACAATAAATAAAAGAATCAAGCCAGGCTCGGTGGCTCAGCCTGTAATCCCGCGCCTTGGGAGGCTGAGGTGAGTGGATTGCCTGAGCCCACGGGTTCGAGACCCACCTGGGCAACTTGGTGAGACCGCATCTCTACAATAAATAAAAAATTAGCTGGGTGTGGTAGCGCGCGCCTGTAGTTCCGGCTACTTGGAAAGCTGAGGTGGAAAGATTGCCAGAGCCCAGCAGGTTGAGGCTACGGTGGCCGGGAGTGTGCCACTGCACTCCAGTCTGGGCGACAGAGTGAGACTACAACTCAAAAAAATATGAATAAATAAATAGATAAAAATAAAAGAATCAGCAGGACATGATGGCACATGCCTGTGGTTCCAGCTACTTGGAAGGCTGAAGCGGAAGGATCGCTTGAGCCCAGCAGGTCGAGGCTGTGGTGGCCATGAGTGTGCTACTGCATTCCAGTCTGGGCAACAGAGTGAGACTCCTACTCAAAAAAAAAAAAAAGTTTTTTTTAATTAGCTGAGTGTGGTGGCATGCACCTATAGTCCCAGCTACATGGGAGACTGAGGCAGAAGGATCGTCGAAGCCCAGGAGGTGGAGACTGTGGTGAGCTGTGATCATGCCACTGCCCTCCAGCCTGGGTAACAAAGTGAGACCCCCACGCTCAGAAAAATGAAAATAAAGAAATCAGGGAGTGGTAGACATGCACCCTGCCCTGTGCCTGCGGGGGAGGAAACATTTGACAATGGTTACAATTTTGTCCCATGTCACTGCATCACCCATGCAGGGGAGAGTCACTCGCAGTGCCTGGCAGCGGAAACTGGGAAAGAAAGGGAACCAGGCCGTTTAGCTTGAAGAAGTGAAGTTATACGTCAACCAAGACTGCCGCTGGGAAACTTCTTCAGGGTGGGCAGCGGGAGGGGGACGGCCACTCTGGGGGCCGTTCCAGACAGCAGACACAGGACCAAAGGGCCATCAAGCCATGCACGTACTTCGATTTCCGCTAAGGGAAGGCTTTCTGACAGTGGAGTCATCCTGCCGTGAGGTCTGCTGCCTGTGAGGACGTGAGCTACCCGTCACCAGAGGGACTCAGAGAGGGGCGTGGGCCAGACAGCCTCGAAGATCCCCACTGACTCAGATGTCAGCACTCAAGGGAGACAAGGGTTGGAGCAGTGCATTAGAGGGTGCCTGGGGTCCTTCCAGCTCCGCTCTGAGATCCTCTGGTTTTGGGGGGAAAGCTCAGAAAGGCAGTTTAGCCCAGCAGACTCACACTGCAGCGTAGAGGCCTCCACAGGCAGAGTGGAAGAAACCTCGGACCACGGTGTGCAGGACAAAGGTCACAAACTGAAACCAAAAAGAGCGAGTGAGGAGGTTAAGAGGGGGTGTCAAGGCAGGAGGAAGAGGGGGGAGGGCGAAGAGGAAAACGGGGCCTCACTGAGCCCGGGCACACATTCCCACCCCAGCCTATGGCAATTCTTCCTGGAGAACCCAGACAGTAGTCAGACCCAGGCCAGAGGACCAGAGCTGTGCTTCCCGGAAGGCAGGGGCAGGGAGAACCATCGGGAGGAGGCCCAGGAGGCAGGGACAGGGGAAGGCTGGACGTGGGTACCTGGACATGCAAGCTGTTGATGAGACAGGTGATGCCAAAACCCACAAGCAGGAAGTTGGTCAGGGTGAAGGCGTTGATGGCATTGGTGAGCTTCTGGATCTTGCAGTAGCGTGGCCGGATGGACTTGGTGGCAGCCTCATCCCTGAAGAGAATAGTGAGTCACTAGCCTCTGCCTCGACCTCCCCAGCACCTCCCTGGTCCTCAGCCTGACCCCTCCCGTTTCAGATGTGCCTTCGCTGTCAGGGTGGCAGAAAAGGCAGAAAACCGTGTCGCCTGGTCCGTGCTTCTCAAAATGGCTCCTCCACCCAATGACACAGCATCACTGGGGGGTTTTCTTAACATGTGGATCCATAGGTCTAACCTCAGACCTCAGAGCCTCAGGGCGAAGTCTGGGGATCTGCATTTGAACCAATAACCACCCCCCCTGCGTATTTCTCGTACACAGTGAAGTTTGAGAATGCAGAATGGGAAGGAAGGTGGAGTGGGAGCTCTCCCATCATCTCTCCTCAGAAGCCTCCAGGAAGGTATCTCTGCTCACTCGCCTGGACAAAAGCTGATGCCATCGTGGAAACGGTGGCTTGGCCCAACTGCCCAGCAAGCTCCTCTCTCTGGCATGATCTCATGGCCAGCCCAGGAGGGAGGTGAAGCAGCCCATCAGCCCTAGACAGAAGGGCCCCACTAGAGAATGCTGGCCATCGGCTGCAGAAGCAGAGGGTGGAGGAGGAAGGTTGGGTGCCAGGAAGGGAGTCATTGATTGTTCCTTCTGTCCTAGTCTACTCCCATCCTCTCAGGACAAATGGGGATTATTTGGATTAATGCAGAAAGAGCAAAAGCAGTTAGAACACCTGGGTTCAAGACCCAACAGTGGTCTCCAGCAAGTAAGACAACCCCCGGTGATCCCTGCCTCCTGGCATTCCCCTCTTTGTGTAGTCCCCTCCCACAATGCGCCAGGGCTACTGTGTGACCAATAGAATATGGCTGAAGTGATGGTACGCTACTTCTGAGGTTATATTATGATTATGTTATTGTCACACTGTTGCATCTGTCCTGGTCTCTCTCTCAGCTCTGCTGCTTAGGGGGAGGCCAACTGTTGTGTCCTAGGACAGGTCCATATGAGAGAACTGCAATGAAACAGATTACCCAGTCCCACTCAATTCTTCTGACCACTGCAGCCCTGGCTGACAGCTGACTTCAGTTTTATGAGAAACCTTGAGTCAGAATCACCCACCAAAGTCACTCCTGGATTCCTGACTCAGAATCTGTATGAGCTGGGCACGGTGGCACACACCTCTAATTCCAGCACTCTGGGAGGTGGAGGCAAGAAGATTGCTTGAGTCCAGGGATTCAAGACCAGCCTGGACAACTGGGTGAGACCTCAGCACTACGATAAATCAAAAAATTACCTGGGCCGTGGTGGCGTGCACCTGTGGTTCCAGCTACTTGGAAGGCTGAGGCAGAAGGATCACCTGAGCCCAGCAGGTCAAGGCTGCGGTGGCCATGAGCATGCCACTGCACTCCAGCCTGGGCATCAGAGTGAAACTCCTTCTCAAAAACAGAAAACGAAAAATATCTGTATGAGATGATCAATGTTTGGGGTAGATGTCAAGCTTTGGAGTAATTTGTTACACAGCGACAGATGTCTAATACACTGAGTCAACCTCTTCCTAGAGCTTAGGAAAGCTGCAGAGTGTACCCTTTGTAATGGGTTCTGGCACCTGCTACTAAAAGCTGTGTGTTCTTGGAGAGGTTACTTAACTGCAACTCCACATCTCAGCTTCCTCATCCACAAAATGAGGATATTAACGTACCTCCCTCAGAAAGCTGCTGTACAACTAAATAAGAAAGGCAAGTTGCCTGGTGTACAGTCAGCACTCAGTGTTAGTTAATGTCAAGCAAGCCATATCCCTTCTTAGCCTCAGTTTCTTCATCTGTCAAATGGAGGAAGAACCCTTGCTCTCCCGGGGCTCTCAGAAGAAAGAAATGAGATGCTGGTTGTAAAAGCAGAGCAAACGAGAAGCACCGTCTGACCACTTGCTGCCATGGATCACCTGGCTTTTCTGGGGGTGGTACCCTCGGCCGGGGCGTCCACACAGTCCTTGATCCGCCAGTCCATGATGTAGCCAATAAGGGGGCAGGTGAGAAGGCACAGCAGCTGCATGGCCCCAAAGATGGACGAGTAGAACCCAACTGGGCAGGATGGGAAGAGAGGTGGGGTCAGGAGTTGGCAAACAGGGAGCCAGCTGCCTAGTGGGCACTGCCCCCCACCCGGCGGCAGCCAGAGGGCGCCAAAATAGCCTTCCTCAGACACCCCAAAATGCCCAGGGTGACCAGGGTGGGCCCAGGCCCAGAGGAGTCCTGCCTCCCTGCAGAGTGGGCAGCAGCAGGGTTGGGTGTGGGCCACCACCTTGCTTTCATCTCCCTACCTGTCTCTGCCACCTTCTGTCTCTGTTCATCCGTCTCTGAGAGGGAGAGAAGGCACGATGAGGGGCGCTCAGCCAGGTGACCCTCCCCCGAGTTTCCCATGCCCCAGAAGCCTCAGCGGTGCCTCACCATGCTCCTGGCCACCGATCACGAGGTACTCTAGCATCTTGTTCATGGCGGCCATGTAGAAGATGACCCGCAGCTGGGTCATGCCCATGGTGAGAAGGCTCCACAGGAAAATGGGGGAGCAGAGGCTCTTGCGGAAGGGGACAGACCCTGGGGAGACAGAGGGGGGCACCCCTGAGCCCCAGACTTTCCTTTGCCCTCTGACTGTCCCAGCTCATGCCGTTCAGAGGGGGAGGGTCCGACACTATGTGACTTTTTTTTTTAATCCATCTCACTCTGTCGTCCAGGCTGGAGTGCAGTGGCACGCTCACGGACGCCGCAACCTTGACCTGCTGGGCTCAGGCGATCCTTCTGCCTCAGCCTTCCAAGTCGCTGGAACTACAGGCACACGCCACCATGCCCGGCTCATTTTTTGATTTATTGTAGAGGTGAGGTCTCACCGAATTGCCCAGGCTGGTTTCGAAGCCGCGGGCTCAGGCAATCCTCTCACCTCGGCCTCCCAAAGTGCTGGGATTATAGGCATGAGCCACCGTGCCCAGCCTTCACTGTCTGACTTTGCAGAAGACCTGGTTTCTTCAGATGGAAAGTATCAGACTCACTTGCCTCCACGTCCTTGCTGGCTCTATGACTCTCCACAGAACATTTTTAGGTGAACTCTGGGATGTATACCCTACGCTTTCTGTGGTAAAAATAACAGTGGCTCAAGCCTATAATCTCAGCACTTTGGGTGGCCGAGGGGAGAGGATTGCCTGAGCCCAGGGGTTCGAGACCAGCCTAGGCAACTTGGTGAGACTTCGTCTCTACAATAAACAAAAAAATAAGCCAGGGGTGATAATGTGCACCTGAGTTCCTGCTACTTGGAAGGCTGAGGCAGAAGGAGTACCTGAGCCCACAGGTCGAGGCTGAGGTGGCTGTGAGTGTGCCACTGCACTCCAGCCTGGATGACAGAGCGTGAGACTCTAACTCAAAAAAAAAAAAAAATTAACTCTGACACACTAGCACACTAGCTGCACAATTAACATGTATGATCCCATTTAATCAAGTTTTACAATAACCCTGTCCCTACTGCATTTTACAGGTGAGGAAACTGCAGCTCAGAAAGTTACATGACCAGCCCAAGCTCACAGCCCTCAACCACTCTGCCCTGCGGGTCGGCATTGGGGTAACCACCCTCATAACTGCACATGACTTTGCACTTTACAAAGAGCTTCTATGTCCATGGTGGCATTCAATCATCACAATTAACTTCAACATTAAGTACTATTAGTACTAGTTTAAGAGATGAGGAAGTCAAGGCCAGGCGTGGTGTCTCACACCTGTAATCATAGCACTTTGGGAGGCCAAGATGGGAGGATTGCTTGAGCCCAGGAGTTCAAGACCAGCTTAGGCAAAATAGTGAGACCTCCTCTTTACAAAAAAACAAAAAAAATCCCCAAATTAGCCAGGCATGGTAGCTTGCGCCTGTAGCCCCAGCTAACCTGTAGTCCCAACTACTTGAGAGGCTGAGGTGAAGGATCGCCTGAGCCCAGGAGGTCAAGGCTGCAGTGAGCCATGATTGTGCCACTGCACTCCAGCCTGGGCGACAGAGTGAGTTACTGACTCAAAAAAAAAAAGAAAGAAACCAGAGAGAGAGATGAGGAAGTCAAAAACAAGTTTAGGTGATCTATCCACGTCACACAGCCCATAACTGGAGAGCACAGCTCAAACCCCCATCTTCTGACTCCAATGAACTTCTTTTATTAACTATTAATCATGAAGCTGACAGTGCCCAGGGTCTCAGGTACCCTGGGAAGTGGCCCCGGCAGAAGGTGGGTGCAGCTCCCCCTGTGTCCAGCAGGGGACACCGGCCAGCCAGGCACTGGAAGCTCCCTGCCAGGGGGCTCGCTGGCCTGGCTGCATCTGAGGCAAGAGGTTCAGAGGTTGCAGGGGGCCCTGAGTAAACCCTGGCCCGGTTCTGGAACCCTTCCCTTCCTCCCTCCCTTCCCAGGATTCCAGCAGAGGGACCCCTGTATCTGAACTTCCCAGAGCTGTCTGAGCTTTGATTTCCCCATCTGTAAATGGATAGTACGTCCCACCTACCTCATGGGGTGCTATAAAGACTGAAGAGGAGTGAGAATAAATACTCAGACTTGAGTGCTCACTAAGCATGAGAACCCATCTTCCTGACTCCCAGGCACCTAGACCAGACACTCACTCTCAGGGAGGTTTTCCGAGGTGCCTCGAACATCCTGGGATGAGATGAAGGCGTCGGCCCCCTCCTCCAGGCTGGGGGCCTTCTGACTCAGCCGCTGGCCCACAATGGTCACGTGGGTGTAGAAGCGGTCGCCTGTCACCTTGTGGTCCAGGGCCAGTCCACTGAGCTTGATCTTCTTCCTGCCAGCGGCCAGGCCAGGGCATGTGGGAACCAGCCACACAGAGCCCACCCTCAACAGTCTACCAAGGTGCTGCCAAGCACGTTTTTGTTTTGTTATGTTTGAGTTGGAATCTCACTCTGTCGCCCAGGTTGGAGTGTCGTGGCACACTCACGGCCACTGCAGCCTCGACCTGCTGGGCTCAGACAATCCTTCCACCTCAGCCTTCCAGTTAGTTGAAACTACAGGCATGCACCATCACACCCGGCTAATTTTTTGATTTATTGTAGAGATGAGGTCTCACCAAGTTACCCAGACTGGTCTCGAACCCGTGGACTCAGGCAATCCTCTCACCTTGGCCTCCCAAAGTGTTGGGATTATAGGCGTGAGCCACAGCGCCCAGCCTGCTGAACACCTCTTTACCCAGCATTCCTGTGCCCGATGAGCTCCCTAACTCAGGGCTTCTGTCTGTTCCTCAGAAAACAGAATGAGAAGCAGATCAGCTGTTTTTCCCTTGGGCTGTTCCCATGTTCTTCTCAGTCTGTGGAATCAGACAGCCTGAGTCCAAGCTTCAATTCACCCTCCCCCTTTCAATGGCATGACCTTCAGAAAGTCACTTTCCCTGTACTTTTGTTATTAATCGAGTTAATAACAGAAGCTGCATCATATAGCTGTTTAAGAATAGTACAGGGCTAAGTACAGTTCTTGGCATCTAGTAGGCACTCAATCAATGTCCGTGATCATCAGCCTGGGTTCTTGGTTGTGAAGCATCGCCCCCGACCCCTGCTGAACTGATATGGGCCTGGGAAAAGTTGGCATTCAGGTTGCCCCACAAAAGGTGGGGTGCTTGATTATTTTGTACACCCCCATTTGAGTAGACGTGGCATCTGGTGCTATTGCTGGGGTGCTTCCTACTCTAATCTCCTCCAAACCCAAAATATAGTTACCACGTTTTGACCACCTGATATGTCCTGCCTCCATTACTTAAAAACACCCACGGGTAAGTAGGAACAGGGCCATTGTACAGATGAGAAAGCAGAGCCTTCTCTGACTCCAAAGTAGGTTGTGTCCATCATGTCACCACAGCCCTGGCCGCCCCCTCTGCAGCAGGGGGAGACCCTGCCCACTCCGGCCACTCACGTGTAATTGACTTCCTCAGGGGCGGGAAAGGCTTCGATGGGCCAGTTGAGGGCACAGTTCAGGAAAATGAGGCAGGCCAAGCCAGACCAGGTGAACATGATGACCACAAAGGCCACGCCAGCATCGTAGATCAGCTGTGGGAAGAAGGGCAGGCCCGTGGGGGAGGCTGCCGGGCCCCAGGCCCCACCAGACAGAGCCCAGGCCTCAGAGACCTTAAGGCAGGTCTGTTCCATCTCACTCCTTGTACCCAGTTTGCAGACGAGGAAACCAAGGACAGAAGATAAGAGTCAGGCCCGGGAGACCTGCCATTCCTCTTTCACCAGAGTCCCCGTGAGGTGTCAGAGAGTCCCCACAAAATGCTGAAGTTTAGGGCCACTTGCTCAAAATGAGATTTCATCAGCATCTTTAAAAGGCACATACATTTTGCCCAGGAATCCATAAACATTTATGTGTATTTTCACACAAAAATGTCCAATCCACAATATGTACAAAGGAAGATCAATCCTCTTGGTGGACCAGGCCTAACCATGTTGATCCTGCCCCTTCCTGGCACATTCCTTGGGGGAGAGGCAAACCCAGTCAGCTTAGGCCTATCTCACCTTTCACAGGTGCTCCCAGGTGCCTGCACTGGGGGGAAGTGGGGAAGGGGAAGGCTCTGTCCCAGGCCTCCTAGCCCCAGGAACAGGCAGGTTGTGAGTTAACGGGATTCTGTGTAGCGTGTCTGTCAGCCCCTCTGGTGGACGAAGTCTGATGCAGAGAGATGTCCTTCCTCAGGTCCTTTCCTTGCCCTTTGCCTGGGATGACTGATGTCTGCCCTCCCCTCAGGCTCCAGCCCAGAACATTACCTGGGAAAGCCTCCGCTTCTTTGCAGTCTTGGACCCTGAGGCTCTTTCCACTCTGTGGGCAGGACAGAGCTTCAAACAGCTACAACCCCAAATATGTGGGCATTCGATCTGGTTCCTCAAACTCTACTCCTTTAGTTGAAGAGCAGAGAGAACTGCCCACCCTCCATGGTCTATCAGAACAGCTGGTAGCACCCAGCCATGCCCACTCTCAGTCTCCTCCAAGAAGCTGAGCAAAAGTGCCCTCTAAATGAACAAACTGCCCACGGTAGAGGCTGAGGAGTGTATCGTGGCCTAATCAAAGGGTACTTTTGCCAGGCATGGTGGCTCATGCCTGTAGTGCTAGCACTTTGGGAGCCCAAGGCAAGAGGATGCTTGAGCCCAGGAGTTCAAGGCCATCCTGGGCAACATAACAAAAAATCAAAAAATTAGCCAGGCATGATGGCACATGTCTGTAGTCCAGGTTACTTGGGAGTCTGAGGTGGAAGGAATGCCTGAGCCCAGGAGGTCAAGGCTGCAGTGAGACCCACTGGGCTCCAGCCTGGGTGACAGAGTGAGACCCTGACTGAGAAAAATAAAGAAAAAAAGATGCTTGATATAACTTGAAAGAGAAGGAAACTGAAGCCCCCAGCTTGCCCAGAGCCAAAACTCAGGCCTCCTGCCTCCCAGGTCTACCAGGCTGCCCTGTCCAGTATCTCGCCTGGCATGAACTCGCCTTGTGACCTTGGACCAAGTCACCCAGGCTCTCCAGAAGGTGTGGAAAAAGAGGTGACCCCAAGGTTGGGCGAGGCCAGCGAGTCAGGGACCTTGAATGCATGTGAAGGTATTCCGTAGGTAAAGCAAAACCACGGAAGAGTTTTCAGCAGATGTGTGAGCTAGTTCTCCATCTAAGATCATTCTGGAAGTCATGCGACTGGATAGATTAGAAAGAACAGGGGCAGAGGGAGCCGCTGAGAAGCTCGTGTTGACCCAGGAGAGAGGAGGAAGCCTGCCCTGGGACAACGGTGAAGGAAGGAACGGCAACAGCCAGACCCTCGGGTCAGCACTGGCCACACTCACCCCGGCCCCCAGCTCTCATATCGAGGCAAAAAGAAAACCCAGCTGACCTCACGGACCCCGCCCCACTCACGTGGCTCCGTACCTTGATCCCCGGGAACGTGATGGCAGAAGAAGCATAGGAGCCGATCATGAGGGCCATGAATGTGGAGCGCAGGTTCCCAAACATGTTGGGCAGCTGAAGGGGGAGAGTGGCAGCATGAGCAGAGGGCACCCTGACCCACGCCCGGGGTCCCCGGTTCCAGCACAACCGTGCGGGAGACGCAACAGAAAAACCCAAGGCAAAATCGGTGTGTGGAATGACACTCCAACCCCCCTCCTACACACTCATAACGCACTTGAACTTCTGAAAGGCTCTCAGCAGGGCCCTCCAGGAGAAATTCTGTTAATTGCGCTTCACCCCAGGGTTTCCCATGTTGTTTGTTTGTTTTTATGGAGCCCCTGTATCATGTGGCCTCTAAACTATCCATGGAACAGGTGTTTAAGAAACACTGGTCTGCATTTTGGGAGGCTGAGATAAGAGGACTGCTTGATCCCAGGAGTTCGAGACCAGTGTGGGTAACACAGCAAAACCTTGTCTCTAAAAAACAAAAAAAAGAGAGACAAGAAGAAACACTGATCTAGTGCAACACATTTTAGATAAGAAATAAAGCCCAGAGAGGGAAAAAGGTGTGCTCAAGTTCCGAGCACATTAATGACTTTCTCCTCTGTTGTGTCCATGCCAGCCCTAGCCCAAGGATGTGACCATGGCTGATCCTGTACCAGGATGGTGGCTCTGAACCCTCTCGGTGGCTCCAAGTGTCCCAGTCCACAGCTTCTGTTGAATCAGGACAAGTCCTGGGAAGGGCCAGGGAGGTGAGGGTGGGGTAAGGGAGGGAGCAGGAGCTGCCCAGGGCTCCAGAGGGCACGGCTGTGACGTGCAGAGCGGCCCAGAACCCTCACCAGCGGAGAATTGATTGTGCGTTCTGCTCACTGGTCTGAGCCAGGCCCTCAGGGAAAGGGACGGCAAAGTCACGACGTCCTTTGCGCATGCGCACACCCCTCTGGCCCCACCACCCATCGCAGGTCACCAGAGCCCATAGCTGGGAAGGTCCTTAATGCCATACAAAGCATAAACCCCATTCAAAGCATAAACCCCCTCCGTGGAGGCGGAAACCGACGCTGTGAAGGAAGACCTCAAATGGCTCTAGGAAAGGTGTTCAAATAGAACTGAATCCCCTACCGAGTGGCTGAGGAAAGAGAGTGGAGCCAGGTTGGCCCCCACTGGGGCAGAGGCTTCCCTGACACTCTGTGTCTGTGAGGCATGCAGCCAAGGACGCCAGGGAAGGGTGCCAGGCCCTGGAGGGCGGCGGGGCCCCTCCCCGCAAGGGCCCGCAGGTGCTGTCTCTGCCCAGCACCGTGGGCAGGGCGAGGCCGGCCCGCCGGCCCCAGGCTGAAGGGCTGGACGCGAGGGCAGTGGCGGCAATGGCCGGTGCCAACAGCTGCCAGCTGCAGGACGCGGCACTGGGTGTCCCTGTCCCACCTAGCGCGCAGCCCGGGGGCGAGGCCTGCCAGAGGGCGGGGAGGGGGCGGGAGCGGAGCCGACCCCTGCCATTGGCTGGAGATTACAGGCAGCCGGAAGATTGTGGGAGGAGCCGCGGGCAAGCCCCACTCCGGGGCCAGGGCAGGGTCCGAGGTCAAGCCCCGCGCCCGCCCCGGGGAGAAGGGATTTAGAGTCCTGAGCCAAGCTGCACAGCGTGGAAAAAGGGCTGCGGAGAGGGGCGGGGAGAAAGGGATCCGCTTCCTTCCTTTGAGAGTTGTGAAATGTTCCCGGTTGGAATTAAGGGCGGCTGCTGGGGTGAGGTGAAATTCAGCCAAAAACACCCAGTTTGGCCGTCAGTCGGCTCTCATCCCCTCATCCGAGATAAACAGTCCAGAGCCAGCCCAGCTGGGAACCTTCTTCCCTCCCGCCCCCGACACACTCCTAAGCTTTTAACCCTTATAATCACTCACACACACAAATATATACACTTAGAGAAACGCGCACACATATGTAATAGGTCGAGCCATGTGCAAAAGCCATTTGTGTAGGTCACGCACGGCCACGTGTCAACAACTTCATACAGCTCAACCTAACACACTCACACAAACACACTCATACCCTTTCACGTGGACAGTGTCATCGTCCACTCTCTCTGTCCCACACTGCTCCCGCCTCCTCACTATCATATTACCCAGCTTTATTTTCTTCCCGGGACTTATGAACTCACGTAATGTATTAGGTTACTTGCTTATTGGGCTGTCTATCCACCTCATCCCCCAAATGTGAGCTCTGGGAAAGGAAGACATTCAGTCCTGTTTGTGCTGTAGCCCCAGTGCCTAGACCAGAGTCCAGGAGATATTCAGGGACTCTGTACACACGCCCACATGCACGCACATGTGCACACACGCATTAACATACACCCTGACACGCAGTCTCATCCACCACACACGCACAGCCTCACACCCACTCATGGCTGCCAGCTGCAGGGTTTCTCACACATGCGCTTGACCTGAGTCCACTGAGCCCCTCCCCCCTCAGGGGAGCCCTGCAGCCAGGCCAGGCCTGTCATACTCACAGTGAGTGAAGTGAATGTTAGGCAGATGCCACCAAAGCCATTCAGGGACAGCGCCAGGAATATCAACGGAGACAGAACTGGGAAGGGAGAGGGGGCAGATGAGG
Organism: Carlito syrichta; assembly: GCF_000164805.1. Taxonomy (NCBI): domain Eukaryota; kingdom Metazoa; phylum Chordata; class Mammalia; order Primates; family Tarsiidae; genus Carlito; species Carlito syrichta. Next base: position 70,023 of record NW_007032116.1, on the reverse strand, counting down.
GCACTGGGGAGCTCTGGGAGGGCAAGGGCAGGAGCTGGGGTAAGTATTCGCTTTCATCCCACTCACTCTGGTCTTGTGGGGTCCGAAAGGCCAGACAGCTCACCTTCAGTGTCCCGAGAGGCCAGAGCCATGAGGGTGCAGGATGCAGCGAAGCAGGCGCTGTGGGGACACAGGGAGGGGGGTAAGGGTGGACCTGGGAGCACTCAGAGTCGAGCCTCCCCCTGCAGCAGGGTCGCCGCCCTCCGGCTCCCCCTAGCCCAGCCCCCTCACCTGCCAACCAGCCGCATGGGTCGGGGACCAAAGCGGTCCATGAGGATCCCCAGCGGCAGGGTGGTGGCACTGAGCACGAAGGAACCGATGGTGAAGCCCAGATTGAGCATCTCGTCCTGCCGGTCACAGCTCAGCCACCGCCGCTCAGCCTGGGTGGTGTTGGTGGCATTCTCAGCTGGGGAGGGGGAAGAGAGGGCTCAGCACAGGACGGCAGGAGCGGTCCAGGGTCAGGGCGGGGGTCTGCATTCGAATCTTGTGCCAGGCGACTTTGGGGGTGACCTAGAGTTACACCTGCTCTACCAGGACCGCTCATAGATCTGACCATGGGAGAGTCACGCAAACGCCCTACCCGAGGTCACTGTTAGCTCAGATGAGACAATGGACGTACAAGTATTTGCATGTTACAATATTCACTTCATGTCCAAGCTTAAGGAGTTGTGGACTCACCCCCCCCAACAGGAAGCACTTGTCAATCTAGGGGCGAAGACAGTGAGTGGTGCTCTAACGGCTGTAACAACAATTCACTTAAAACTGAGAGGACTGGCCAGGCTCAGTGGCTCAGCCTGTAACAAGGCACGTGGATTGCCTGAGCCCACGGGTTCGAAACTAACCTGGGCAACTTGGCGAGACCTCATCTCTACAATAAGTCAAAAATTAGCCGGGTGTGGTAGTGCACACCTGTAGTTCCGGCTACTTGGAAGGCTGAGGCCGAAGGATTGCTGGAGCCCAGCAGGTCGAAGCTGGGGTGGCAGTGAGCATGCAGCTGCGCCCCAGCCTGGGTGACAGAGTGAGACTCCAACTCAAAAAAAAAAAAAATTGAGAGGGCCCAGGCCTATAATCCCAGCACTTTGGGAGGCCAAGGCAAGAGTATTGCTTGAGGCTAGCTTAAGACCAGCCTAATAAACATAGTGAGATCTTGTCTCTAAAAAAAAAAAAAAAAAAAAAAATCCCCAAATTAGCTGGGCATGATGGCACACAACTTTAGTCCCAGCTACTGGGAAGGCTGAGGTGGGAGAATCGCCTGAGTCCAGGAGGTTGAGACTGTGGTGAGCCCATGATTGTGCCACTGCACTCCAGGCTGGGTGACAGAGTAAGACCTCGACTCAAAAAAGAAAAAGAAAAAACAAACAGAGAGGATGTTTTCTCTATAAATTATGGCTTTTTTTTCTTTTTTGAGTTGGAGTCTCACTCTGTCACCCAGACTGGAGTGCAGTGGCACACTCCCGGTCACCACAGCCTCGACCTGCTGGACTCTGGCAATCCTTCTGCCTCAGCCTTCCAAGTAGCTGGAACTACAGGCGCACGCTACCACGCTCAGCTAATTTTTTAAAAATTTATTGTAGACATGAGGTCTCGCCAAGTTGCCCAGGCAGGTCTCAAACACGCGGGCTCAGGCAATCCGCTCAGCCTCCCAAAGCATGGGATTACAGGCTTGAGCCACCGCACCCAGCCTAAATGAGGACATTTTTATAAACTAGGAATAGCTAGCAGTTATTGAGCACTTAACTGTTCCAGGCACCATTCTAATCAGTCACTGTATTAACTCATAACAGCCCCCAAGAGTCCATTAATAAAGTGTCCCCATTCTCCAGGTGATGAAGTTGAGTCACAGAATCGGGACCATGACACTGCCCTCCAGCACCCTTGGGAGTCTGCCTGGAGAGCTCGGGAGTCTGCCTGGAGAGCTCCTCCTTAGAGTAAACTGCCGACTTGAGTTGGGACAAGTTAGGGAGAGAGGCGAGTGGTAGGGACAAAGGGAGACTCCACTTTCCTCAGTGCTCAGTGAGTCAGAGGCAGCTGTCCCAGGGCCTCCAATTTGTCACTAAGCAGCATTGCCAAGGGCAAACACAGGTGCACCTGGGAAGCAGAGAGCCCAGTATCTGGATTCCCATGACCAGCCTTACCAGCTGTGCAACCTTGGACAAGTAACTTCCTTTCTGGAAGACTCAGACCCCTTGTCTGTAAACAGGAACAGAGAAGGCCCAACCCACAGGCTTCTCCTAGGAAGAATCACCAGAAGACAAGAGCTTTACAGGGTGCCTAGTCCAGGTGCTCTTGAGGTCACTGATAGAGGGGTTGCTCACAGCCCTTGGTGGCGGGTCACAGTGTGGTGAGCACATACGAGGTAGGACCCAAAAACCCTGGAATTATTTATCAAAAACTGTGTATTTATTCTCACATGTTTAAACTTCAGTCACCTTCAAAGTATTCTTCATTTGATGCAATACACCTATAAAGATGCTTTTCCCACTACTCCTGTTTTTTAACTGGTTCCATTTAGATGCCTTTTAGGGCTTCTGCCTTTTTTTGTTTCACTTCTTCCACACTTACAAAACATTTTCCTTTGAGGACTTTTTTCATCCAGGAAACAAAAAAAAAAGTTGCTTGGGGAGAGATCCAGTGAATAGGGAGGGTGGGATATGGGAGTCACGCCGTTTGGGGTCAAAAACTGCTGAGCACTCAGCATGGTGTGGGCAGGTGCGCTCGTAAACCACCCATCATAAATGGACAAACAAGTTGACAGAATCTCCAAAAAAAACTCACTGAAGCCGAATGCAGCCTCTCACAAAAATGCTAGCTGGTGCACGGATGCTCATGGGCTCCTAGAACACTTACCTAGTAGGGGAAGCTTGTATTACAAGGAGACCCACTCCCCCCCCAAAATTCTGGGTTTTGGGGGGGTCCCCCTTTATATTATAGGAGCTGGGGAACCCATAGTGAATGAGACTGGAAGCTCTTAGTTCTCATGGGACTTACTTAGATAATACAGAAGAAAATGGATTTAGAGTCACAGGTGCCGTGAAGAGAACAGAACCAGGATGAGACAGTGCCTAGATGCTGGGAGCATGGAGACATATGCCCCCAAGGATGACAGTAACTCCTGACTTCAGGGATCTGAAGGCACACAGGCAGCAGGAGGGTAAAGCATCTATGTGTTAACATAAGGAAGAACACAAAGAATAATCAGATAAAGACAATCAGGGAAGGAACCGCCCCAGGAAATGGGGAGTGCCCATCCCTCCCAGCTGCCAAGGAGGCTGGGGAAAGCTCCTAGGCACCTGGAGGAAGCGGTTAGGGGTTAGACCACACAGCCTGTGGGGTTCAGGCTAGCCCAGGAGTTCAGTGATCTTTATGCTCACTGTTCATTTCTCCGCCAGCTTTGCACTGGTTTATTCATTCTACACACATGTATTGGATACTTACTGGATGCCAGCACAGCTTTGGGACAACAGATAAAGGAAGAAGGAAAAAAAAGATTTAGGCCAGAGAGGGCACATCACTGGCTGGTATTGGCCCCCACTCATGTTTTTGCTTGGCTAGCAGTATTGACCCTTACCTAATGTTGTAAACTTTAATTGTGTGCCAGTTTAATGTCGGGGATATCACATCAAAATTCATACTTTTGGCTTCTCTTTAAAAAGTCAGAAGAAGCCGGGCTCGGTGGTTCAGCCTGTAATCCCGCACCTTTGGGAGGCTGAGCTGAGTGGATTGCCTGAGCCCGCGGGTTCGAGACCCGCCTGGGCAGTGAGACCTCATCTCTACAAAAAATCAAAAAATCAGCCGGGTGTGGTAGCGCATGCCTGTAATTCCGGCTACTCGGAAGGCTGAGGCAGAAGGATCGCCGGAGCCCAGCAGGTCGAGGCTGCGGTGGCCGGGAGCGGCCACTGCACTCCAGTCTGGGCGACAGAGTGAGACTCCAACTCAAAAAAAAAAAAAAAAGTCAGATCTGGTCATTACTAGCTGAGCAGAGGCCACCCCTTTCTACCAGGGTTTGCCTTCTCAAGGTCACACAAGTCCTTTCTTCTAACTCCCAGACATTTTTTATCCTACACCACTCAGCTTTACTTTATTATCAACCTGCCTGGCCCCAGGTGACATTTGAATTTGCAGTCCCTGGATCAGACACTTCCTGCTCCTAAGTCTTTCACAGTCAAGTGACAATTTCCCTCAAATCCCTTTAGCTTGCAATAAGTCAACAGTTACTTTGTGTCAGGCTTTCTCCTACTGAGTCCCACTGAATTCTTACAAAAGTGAATACAGTGGCTCCCATTTTATAAGTGATGAGGTTCCAAGAAGCAAAACCAACTCACAGTTTACCAGCTTTTTTCTGAGTTGGAGTCTCACTCTGTCTCAGGCTGGAGTGCAATGCCATGCTCATGGCTACCGCAGCCTTGACCTGTGGGACTCAGGCGATCCTTCCACCTCAGCCTTCCAAGCAGCTGGAACTACAGGCACGCGCCACCACGCCTGGGTAGTTTTTTGATTTATTGTAGAGATGAGGTCACGCCAAGTTGCCCAGCCTGGTCTCAAACCCATGGGCTCAGGCAATCCTCTCACCTCCAACCTCCCAAAGTGCTGGGATTACAGGTGTGAGCCACCGCACCCAGCTTACATGTATGTATTAGAAACATATATAATACGTGTGTGTGTTTGTGTGTGTATAATATCAAACCCAAGATTCCAAGAACATTGCACTGTAGAATGAGGTTAATTTTCTTTCTTTTTTATTTTATTTTATATAAAAGAAGTTCTTAGCCGGGCTCGGTAGCTCAGCCTATAAATCCCAGTGCTTTGGGAGGCTGAGGTGAGTGGATTGCCTGAGCCCACGGGTTTGAGACCTGCCTGGGCAACTTGGCGAGACCTCATCTCTACAATAAGTCAAAAATTAGCAGGGCGTGGTAGTGCACGCCTGTAGTTCCAGTTATCTGGAAGGCTGAGGCGGAAGGATCTCCGGAGACCAGCAGGTCGAGGCTGCGGTGGCCGGGAGCGTGCCACTGAACTCCAGTCTGGATGACAGAGTGAGACTTCAACTCCAAAAACAACAAAAAAAGAAGTTCTTGCTATGTTGCTCAGGCTAGTGTCCAGCTCCTGGGCTGAAGTGATCCTCCTGCCTTGGTCTCCCAAAGTGCTGCAGCCATGAGCCAATGCGTCCAGCTTTTTTTTGAGACAGATTTCACTCTGTCACCCAAGCTGAAGTGCGGTGGCATGATCATGCTTCACCGCAGCCTCGAACTCCTGGGCTCAAGTCATCCTGCTGCCTCAGCCTCCTGAGTAGCTAGAACTACAGGTGTGTGCCATCATGCCGGGCTACTTTTTCTATTTTTTATAGACACGGGGTCTCACTTTGTTGCCTGGGCTGGTCTCAAACTCCCACTTTGACCTCCCACAGTGCTAAGATTTCAGGTATGAGCCACCATGCCGGATCAATTTTCTTTTCTTTTTAAAAAGTAGATTGATTAAAAATGAATTATTAGAAAATGGCAGGCCCTATCGCAACTACAGAAATGGTAAAATTCTGCAAGTAGACTGCCAATGACTAGGTCTGGGAAAATGGGAGTCTGACAGAGGTTCAAATCCTTACCCCACTAGCTGTGCTGCTGAAACTCTCTGAGGCTCCATTATCCTAGCTGGAAAATGGGGACAGTGGCCACGTGGGAGGCTGGCTCCAAGGACTGCCACACATGCACACTCAGCAAACACACAATGATTCCATTTTCTCTGTCTACCTGATCAATGTTCCCTTCCTAACCTCCTGACGCTTCACTTTCCTGCTGTTGATATGGTGACATTTACGAAAAGCACCTTAGGATAGCAGTCCAGCTGGTGTCTTACCTATGGCTGGACATCCTCTGAGCCACTGGAGGTCGGGGACGTCTACATTAGTCCCACAAGGCCCAGGAGAAAGGTTCTGGTGTTCTATCTGAAGCTGAATCTTTTTTTTTGAGTTGGAGTCTCACTCTGTCACCCAGACTGGAGTGCAGCAGCCGCTCCTGGCCACCGCAGCCTCGACCTGCTGGGCTCTGGCGATCCTTCCACCTCAGCCTTCCGAGTAGCCGGAATTACAGGCATGCACTACCACGCCTGGCTGATTTTTTGATTTATTGTAGAGATGAGGTCTCGCTGCCCAGGCAGGTCTCGAACCCACGGGCTCAGGCAATCCACTCACCTCAGCCTCCCAAAGACGCAGGATTACAGGCTGACCTGGCTGAAGCTGAATCTTTACTCCGCTTTTAATTTAATAGCTGTGTGACCTTGGGCAAGTTACTCAGCATCTCTGAGCTTCAGGTTTCTCTTCTATAAAAGGGGTTAATGATACCTATATCACAGTTTTGTGGTGCAGACTAATGATCTAACCAACAAATAGCAAATGTTTAAAGAACTTTGGTGACTGTTTTATTACTTGGTCACTTATGCTGGATACACGACGGTGTGATACATTGAACAGCTCCTGCCTAAATTCTGAGTAACAGCACCTCAGCTATGATATACCTAAAGGTAGATCAGTCACCCACCTCAGAAAGGGAGCAGAAAACACTGAGAAGACAGAGGGTGTGGTAAGGGAACCCAAAGCTGGCACTAACGAAGACCTCGGTAATAAGTTCCACATTTGTTGAGCTCTTGAAATATTTGTTAAATGACATAATTTGAGCCTGACACCACTGCTCTATGGCAGGAAGACTGACAATTGTCCGCTCTGTTCTACAGACTTGGAAAGAAATGGAGACCCAGAGAGGATAAGTGACTCATCTAAGGCCACACAGCAAATGATGGCCAAGCTGGTCTGAACATAGGAACAACACCATCTGTAGACTGAAATTTTGCCTGCTAGCTCTCATGCCATTTTCACAAGAGTCCATGAGGTAGGGATTATTGGTTTCATTTTACTTATTGGATAACTGAGATATCAAGTTAAATAACTGGCCCATCACAGTACTGGAAGTCATGCGGGTTGCCTCTTTCTGCATGCTACGGGGACACTGATCACTGGTCTGAGACTGTGTTCCTGAGACACTACAGAGGGAAACTGAGACCCACAATTAATGGGGCTTCAAGAAGCAGAACGTGGGCATTTTTGATTAGGCAGCATAACTGAAGCAGACCAGGAATACACCCCCAGTCCGCCTGACAGTCTCAAGGATTTAGGCTGGAGTCCCTTGAAGGGAAGAGACGTGAGGGAAGAGGCATGTCGCACTCTGCTTTCCAAGAGTGGGCAGATAAGCTCTGAGAGAAGGAAAGGTCACGTTGGTTACCTCTAGTGATCCCTAGCAGCCTGGCTTAGAAGCACACCCACTTCTGGGCAACTGAAAACCCCAGGTGGAGCCCCCTCACATCATATACCAAAACTAACTCAAAATGAGTCAAGGATCTAAAATATAAGAGCTAAAACTATGCAACTCTAAGAAAACACAGGTGTACAATTTGATGACCTGAGATTAAGCAATGGTTCCTTAAACTTGATACCAAGACAAAGTGGCAAAAGAAAAAAGCAATAAATTAGACTTTATCAATACTCAAAATTGTGCACCAAAGGACACCATGGAGAAAGTGAAAAGACAACCCACGGTGGAAGAAAAATCGTGCAAATCATATGTTTGAAAAGGGACTTGTATCTAGAATACAAAGAACTCTTGCAACTCAAAAATAAGAAGACAACCTGGCCGGGTACAGTGGCTTAAGACTGTAATCCCAGCACTTTGGAAGGTCGAGGTGAGAGGATTGCCTGAGCCCACGGGTTTGAGACTAGCCTGGGCAACTTGGCGAGACCTCGTCTCTACAATAAATCAAAAAATTAGCCAGGCGTGGTGGCATTCGCCTGTAGTCCCAGCTGCTTGGAAGGCTGAGGTGGAAGGATCGCCTGAGCTCAGCAGGTTGGGGATGCGGTAGCCGTGAGTGTGCCACTGCACTCCAGCCTGGGCAACAGAGTAAGACTCCAACTCAAAAAAAAAAAAAAAAAGGGAAGAAGAAGAAGAAGAAAAAGTCAACCTGATTTAAAATTGGGCAAAGGAATCCAAACAGACATTTCTCCAAAGAGATACCAATGGCCACTAAGCACATGGAAAACAACTAGACAGCATTAGCCACCAAGGAAATGCAAATCAAAATCACTAAAAGAAACCACCTTACATCCCCTAGCATGGCTCTAATAAAAAAGACTGGCAAAAACAAATGTTGAGAACATGGAAAATGGAACCCTCATCAATGCTGATGGGAATGTTAAAACAGGCTGGGTGCAGTGGCCCACGCCTGTAATCCCAGCACTTTGGGAGGCAGAGGCCAGAGGATTGCCTGAGCCCAAGAGTTCGAGACCAACCCAGGCAACTTGGCAAGACCTCGTCTCAACAATAAAATTTTTTTTAAAAAGTAGCCAGGCATAGCCGGGCTCGGTGGCTCAGCCTGTAATCCGGCGCCTTTGGGAGGCTGAGGTGAGTGGATTGCCTGAGCCCGTGGGTTCAAGACCCGCCTGGGCAGCGAGACCTCATCTCTACAATAAATCAAAAAATCAGCCGGGCGTGGTAGCGCATGCCTGTAATTCCGGCTACTCGGAAGGCTGAGGTAGAAGGATTGCCAAAGTCCAGCAGGTCGAGGCTGCGGTGGCCAGGAGCGGCCACTGCACTCCAGACTGGGCTACAGAGTGAGACTCCAACTCAAAAAAAAAACCCCCAAAAACAAAAAAAACCCAGCATAGTCACTTTGGAAAATAATCTGGGCAGCTCCTCAAAATATTAAACATAGCTACCCTTATTCTGCTCCCAGACATATACCTAAGAAAGATGAAAATTTATGTCCATATAAAACTTGTCTATGTTTGTTCACAGCACCACTATTCATAACAACCAAAAAGTGGAAATAACCCAAATGCTCATCAGTTGACAAATGGATAAATAAAATGCGCAGTAAAAAGAAGTTCTGGGCACGGTGGCTCACACCCATAATCACGCAGTTTGGGAGGCTGAGGCAAGAGGATTGCTTGAGCCTAGGAGTTTGAGATCAGCCTAGGCAACACAGCAAGACCTCTTTCCACAAAAAAACTTTAAAAAATTAGCTGGGTGTGGTGTGCACGCCTGTAGTCCTAGCTACTTGGGAGGCTGAGATAGAAAGATCGCCTGAGCCCATAAGGTCAAGCTGTGGTGAGCCATGATGATCATGCTACTGCACTCCAGAGCAAGACTTTGACAGAGAGACAGAGAGAGAGACAGAGAGAGAGAGAGAGAGAAACTCCCGATGAATGCTCCAAGGATGAACCTTGAAAACATTATGCTAAGTGAAAGAAGTCAATCACAAAAGATCATATATTATATTAGACTCCATTTATATGAAATGTTCAGAATAGATACATCTAACTTTTTTTGTTATAGGCAAACCTATACAGAAAGTAGACAGCGGTTGCCTAGTGCCTGGGGCTAGAGAGAGGGGTGAGGGGAGTGGGTACTGGTCATTACTTTGGGGGGCAGATAAGCTCTGAGAGAAGTGGTGTGGTGATGGTTGCACAACTCTGAACATACTAAAAACCATTAAACTGTATACTTTAAGGTATGTGAATTGTATCTGCATAAAGCTGCTCTACATTATTATTATTTTTAAAGCACAGGTGGAGAGATGGATCCTCAGAAGGAAAGCAGAAGTTTCTGGGGTGATAGAAATATTCTAAATATTGATTCTGTGATGATTACTGAGGTGTAGAAGTTTGTCAATCCTCATCAAACTATATGATGTAAATTAATTTTCAGTAAAGTTGATATAAAAAAAAACATCACCGCCAGGTGAGTGGCTCATGCCTGTCATCACAGCACCTTAGGAGCCCAGGAATTCAAGACTAGCTTGGGAAAAATATTGAGACGTTGTCGCCACCAAAAATTTTTTTTTAAAGTATCCAGGCGTGGTGGTTCGCGCCCGTAGTCCCAGCTCAGAGGCTAAGGCAGAAGGACTGCCCGAGCCCAGGAGTTTGAGGCTGCAGTGAGCCAGAATCATCTGCTACACTCCAGCCTGGGCAAAAAAAGACCCTCAACTCCAACAAAACAAAACAAAACAAAAACACCACCCCCACCAGGCGGAGAAGGCAGGAAGAAACTACCCAATGGGCAGTGGCAGGTATCGAGGCTACTCAGTGGCAAAAAGCAGGCAGGTTATCTCGTCTCCAGGGTCAACTCAGAGGGGACTCAGGCATCACATGACCTAGTGCCCCTTCACTTGCTTCTCGAAGCCACCTTGGACCACCTATCATTTCTCCCCAGGCCTTCTCCTCACGACCCACCCTGCCATCCCAGGCCAGCTGCCAATGCCACCTCCTCCAGCCCTTATCGCCTTACAATCGGGGCCAGGAGGCAAGGGCAGGCTGCCATTCCTCGTGCCACTTGCTGCTTCTTAACAGATAACCCTGACTGGGTGGGGCAGCCCCCAGGGTGGAGCAGCACCACTCAGAGCAGACCTCAAGCCCTCCTCACCTCCACCCCAAAGCCTTCGGTTGGGTAGAGAACCCAGAAGGACACTGATATTTCTCCAGCACTGTGGACCCTCACAGCACTCCCATGGGATAGGTATTAGTATTCGTCCCATTCTGCAGAGCAGGCCACCAGAGCTCAGTGTTGAAGGAATTCACTCATGTCACCAGCTGGTCAAAGAGTGTGGAAGCTGGGATTCCAGGTTCCAGTTCAAGCTGGCCTTTCTTCCAATGAAGAGGGCCAAACTCTGCATCCACTTCAGCTCCTTAGGCGGAACCTGTTAGTACATCACTGTCCTTCCCAGAAAAGGAAGATACCCCTCAGATACAAGTCCCAGACACCCAAGGGAGATTTCCCAAGGCAGCTGCAGACAGCCAGTGCCTGGTTACTGCTCCCTAGGAGTGTGAGGAGTGCCCTGGGCCGCTTTTCCAAGGCCATGGTGACTGAAATGGAAAAACAGGGACCCTCCACAATGCCTGTCCAGGAGGAAACAGGCGATTTGTGCAAACAGGTGATTTGAAAACCTGGAGGGTTCCAGATCTGCAAAGGGAAGAATGTGGCCACACTCCACTTCGTGCAGTGGGTTCTCCTGGGTCTTGTTAAGCTTTGCAACAGCCCTAAGAACTTCCTCATCCAGCTAGGTGCAGGCTGTTTCTTCACAGAGCTCCAGTCCGGAGGCTCTCAGAGGCCCAGGATGGGGATGCCAGGTGGGATACCTGGCATTCAGTGGCCGCTGGATTGGATCCATGGGGTAGTGTGGGCAGAATGCCACTCATTGCCTCGATGAAGTGTGAGGCTGACCAACTCCCGGCCCAATGCTGCGTTTTGAGCGGGCTCTGTCCACCCCGCCACTGGTCCCTTTTCCGACTTCTACCTCTCTGCTCTGGTGTCCCTGCCGCAGCCCACCCGCGGGTTCTCAGGATTACCTAGGCACAGGCTGGAGTAGAAGCCCTCCTTCTTTAGCATGATCAGCAGGGAGCCCCATCCCAGGAGCACGGCGGAGAAGAAGAGGTTCTCCAGCACGGCGGTGCAGGCCATCCACCAGCGCCTCCGGTATGCCTGCTGCAGCGTGGGGGCCATGCTGGCCGCGAGCCTGCACAGGAACAGGGCGCTGAGCGAAGGGGCCCCCAGCAGCCCGTGGGAAGGGTGCTGCATCATGGTGGCTCCTGAGACCCCTCGGACCCACCCGCGAGGGGGCCTTCATGGAGGCCGCGTGGAGCCCTGGGCTTCCCAGCTGGTGCCACCGAGCGGGCTCCGCGCGCACTGGCAGTGCCAGGGCGCACGCCGCGCTGGGCTCCCGCCGGGCCACTATCAGAGACAAGGAAGGTCCTGTCTGCGCGCTGCAGCTTCCTGGCGCGCTGCGGGGCTCTCCCACCCGGGCCACGGCGCGCCGAGCCCGACTCCTGGGGGCCAAATCCGCACTGCCCCAAGTCCCCGGGGGTCACAAGGGGCAGAGCGCCCTGAAGACCTGCGAGCCACGACCGGCCTCTCGCGCCAGGAAGGACCCCCAGAAGCGGGCAGGAGGAGGAAGGGGAAGTGAGTCTAAGGCTAGCCCAAGACCCCCCCCCCCCGGCCCCCCCCCCCCCCCCCCCCC